>NC_069083.1:6863489-7163489 GCF_947172395.1 Bicyclus anynana
GAAGGCGTTCAAATCCGATCCATGGCATGCACCTCAAACTTTTTAATTATGTGCACTTTAAGAAATGAAATACCATGTATTTTGAAGATTTATCAATGGCCGATTTTAGTTCAAGTTTTCCTTATTTCTGTTTTGTTAAACCTGTTTTATGAATCAGTACATATAATAATATATTCTATCTTGTCGTTATAATGAAAAATTTCGGCTTATAAATAACTTGATTACCTAAAGATTCTCGTACGTCATAAATATTATAAAAAAACGTGTTAGTACAAGCGCTACCTTTAGCACTTTATCTACTCGTATGTTATGTGGTTAATACAATGTTTTAGTTTTTATTTGAAACCGTGAATGTGCTAATTGTATAGAAATATTACAGTCTAATTATATAGTTTAGTTATGGTTAAAAGCAGCGCGGTTTAAAAATGTAACCTAATCATTTTCATCTCTTTTTTGTAAATTTTGAAATTCGTATTTAGTATTTAAAGCCGTGATAGCCCAGTGGATATCTCTGCCTCCGATTCCGGAGGGTGTGGGTTCGAATCCGGTCCGGGGCATGCACCTCCAACTTTTCAGTTGTGTGTATTTTAAGAAACTAAATATCACGTGTCTCAAACGGTGAAGGAAAAACATCGTGAGGAAACCTGCATACCAGAGAATTTTCATAAATCTCTGCGTATGTGAAGTCTGCCAATTACTTTGGGCCAGCGTGGTGGACTATTGGCCTAATCCCTTTAATTCTGAGAGGAGACTCGAGCTCAACAGTGAGCCGAATATGGGTTGATAATGATGATGATGATTTAGTATTTTGTTAACGGTGTGGCGATTTTGAATTGATAGGCATTATAGAATTCACAACATCTTATAACGTAACAACTAAGTATCATTATGAATATGTACCAAATTACTAGTTGCTTAATAACGTTTCGTACAATGTGTCTGGAAACATCAAAATATTATAATGAAGACAATTACGGCTGGCGTGTGATTATAGCGTTTAATGTTTGTAAAAAATTACCGTGTTTTTATTCGTTGCGTTTACTTCGCAAAAACACTTGACGTCCGTTTGACGACGTTTGACGTTGTTTTTGCAAAATGTTATTATGAATAGTTTCATTGTTTTGGATATAATATATTAGATTAAATCAAACATTATTTATATCTATAGGCTAGTTTACATGTTTAAGTTATGTTGTTATGGTTATAAATATTTGATAAATAAGCAAGGGGATAAAATATAGCCTATGACACTTACAAATAACGTGAAAACCTCTAAAAAAGGTAGAAATAAAAGAATTATCAATATAGGTTGAGTAGTTCCTGAGATTACCCCCTACAACACCACAAACTTTAAATCTTTATATTATTAATGTAGATTAACCAAATATCTCTGGCGTGGCGACGCGTCGCCACGCTATATGATAGTATATATACAGTCTATATGCAGTAGTGTGTACGGTGTGGCGACGCGTCGCCATGCGCAATCGACTGTGCGATTCTCTCCCACTCGATCTGGCGTTAAGCCATCTCTCTCGCTACACTGAGCTCGGATACCTATAGTTAACTTTTACAAAATCATGTCGATGTTTCACATCTGCCAGGCGTCCTGTGACGGCTCACATTTTTTCTTTATTTTTTTGTATTTTTCTTATTTTTTTGTATTAAAATCTCAACACGGAAATAAATTTCAGTTTTTGCATATCATAGGTACTTACGCACTCTAAGCTTTCGCATTTAACAAGCTCGCTCAAGGTGAGGACATCATTGTCTCCCTGGATCGCTTCCAAGTGATACAGTTTAAAAAGCAAACGTCATTCAAGAAATTATTTCAACTTTTACATGCCACTCATTATTTGACAATTGATGCGTTTGCACACATCTAGATTTGTCAATGTCGAAGAACGTGAAAATACCATTTTGTCCACCATTTTGGCAATAGCTCTTATTGAATTTACTCAATTTTAGTTAGCATTTTGAGCAGAAAAGGTACCTTCAATTGAGAATGGGTTGCCTAAATAAATTTAAAAACATTTGTTTTATGCAAGATTTAGTATTTGTATGTCGAACGTTAATTAAATTAACGTTAATTAAGTTATATGATATTTTAGACAATACGTAAAAATTAACGCTTCCGTTATACTTCGATCGATGACTGATTTGATCTATGTACATAGTTCGAAGAGTACGTTATCTATACCAATATTTTAAAGAGGAAAGCTTTGATCGCTTGTTCAATTCAAATTCAATCAATTCATCGAATCAGGTAGTTACACAGCCTATTCAATAATAGACTGTGAAACTGCTGATCCGATTTGGATTTTTTTTACTATTGAGAAGCTACACTATTCCGGAGTGTTATACTCGTAGGCTATATTATATTTTATCCTCATATTCCTACGGAAACGGTAACCACGCGGGTGAAACCACGCGGCATCTGCTAGTTTGTAATAAAACTGTTAATTTTTACTTGACTAGCATGACATGGCAATGGCATGCCTGTTGAAAAGCATGAACGAAGTGTTAAAACTTGTCCTGAAGAATACACACAGTCTAAGACTAAGTCATAATCGTCCGATAGCGCATAATGTGATCGCGTTCTCACTATCTCACTTTATTATTGAAAACATCAAATGGAAATTTTTTCAACAGAAACCCGAGTAATTGTTTGGAATTACTGCGTTTGTTTACAATGCGTGTTAACGGTAACGAGTATATTTCTTCTCTTTGTTGAATACTGAGGATAGTGATTGTTACTTGAAGTGGGCATTGTTTTTTGATGATCGTATTGCGTTACTAGATATAGCTATGCGTATAACCGGTAGGTAGGTATTCTAAAAATGTTTATTTGGAATCTGACATTGCATTTCCATTGTACCGCGAAGCTTATATGCTTTATGTTCTTTACCTACGTAGGAATAGTTGTGAGGGTCGCAAGGCGCAGTGCTGGGTAGTGACACAGCTTTCTGCATCCAAGATTAATATTTAAATCATTTATTTGTTTAAAAAAAAAATTGTGCGATGAGCATGGATGTTATATAAGCGGGTTGCAGGGAGCCGTTGGATGCTGGCGGCTCGAGAACTTTGTGCTTGGAAGTCCATGCAAGAGGCAGCAGTAAATGTAGTATATCATAGATACAGTTATAAATAGCCCGCCAACCCGTTGGACCTGCTTGGTGGGTCTAAGCTCCATTTCCCCTCTTCTTTAAGGAGGGAGGCCAGGCTTTGTAGTGATGAAAAATGTTTCATCCAGATTTTAATTTTATTCACGAAATTTGTTTACGAATAACAAAAGTACAGTAAAATCAGATGTTTACGTAAACACTACGGCATACTGATAGCGGTACGTGATAAATACGTAAATGATTTAATAAATCTAATTATACTTGCATAAACCTAAGCGGCAATGACCTGGCCCTGACTTTGAAATTACGTGCCACTATTATGAGTATATTATGTACGTATTTATGTCGTGAGATAAATACTGTATTTCATTTTATCTGGCTACAGTTGTTATGTCTAATTGGTTAGGCTAATTAATGTTGAAAACACCAATTTCGTATTAAATTACAATATATAATTATTTAATAAACATAACATGGGCTAAGCCCATGATTTAGCAACCATAATAAAGGATATGCTTACTTTAGGGTTGAATTGGTGTGTATTCGCCAAAAACATTTGTTTATTTATTTTGTCTTTAAAAATTATGTCTGCGATATCAATATTTTTATCTTCATTAATACGATACATAGGAGACGGGATGTAGAACTGTGACCCAGCTGTGATGATCCAATGTCGAATGCAGTTAGCTACTATACTTTTAACTAATTCTGTGACTATCGATATCAAATGATATTATATTTTTTGAAATATAATGTGATTATATTATGTATAATATAATCTGTATCTGATATATATCAAATACAATAGCATTTGATATATATCAGAAGCACGGGTTTACTTTCTATAAAAACACAACATCCACTGTATACCAGCGGTGAAGAGTCCAACAAACCGATTCCCGATGGGTTATCGTTTGCAAATCCATACATACTTATTATTGTAATGATGATGTATGTAAATTACTTACTTACTTTACGTTATTTTTAATGTATTTAGTGCACATTTGTACAATAAGCTGTTCTTTATATATAAGGATATATAAAAAACCATATCACGCGGTATAAATTTCCTTATCATTGGGTTACCTTCGACAAATTTCCAACCTTCACCACTACTACATACTAAATAAAATCAAGAGCTTATTGGTGCTTACATTCCGATAGCTTCAGATCTATTTTGACTAATGCACATTTAATAACTACGGAAGTATGAATTTCGCACGGCTCGATGTTTGTGGATGGAATTTATGGGCCATTATACCCACGCATCGGTAATCTTCACTTCTGTACCAAGTTCAAGTGTATGTGCGATAAATAATCTTGTATACAGCTATCTAGATAAAGCATCTCCGTAGAAACAAGAAACAACACGGAAGCGATGATTGTTTTTGCAATTATCAATAAATTACATGGATCATTAGAAGTAAAATTTAATAAGAGAAGATCTTCTATGCGATTCAAAGATAAATATAGTGCACATTTGTACAATAAGCTGTACTTTATTGACTTATTTGCACAGTAACAAAAAAAAAGCAAAAAAAAAAATAATTCAAGTTTTAAAATGCAGGATAGTGCTAGAAATACGAATAGAACTTTAAATATATGCTTAGTAAAATGGTTTTACAAAAGCAACGACTTATATTTTACCTACAAAGGCTTTCTAAATTCTAAAAAGTGCAGTAAATTTATTTTGTTTTGTTTCAGTGACTCATTATGACATCATAGACAAAGTAGAAGATAAAAATCTTAAAATAGTCATTAGTTAATGTATTGAAAAACAAAACCTAATGTAAGATTCTTTCGAAGAACAAAGTTATCCTACTAATATTATAAACGCGAAAGTTTGTATGGATGTTTGGATGTATGTTTGGATGTTTGTTTGTATGTTTGTTACTCTTTAACTTCTTTTGGAATAAAAATAGATTTTACTCTGGATTAATCCACAGGCTACTTTTTATCCCGAAAAAATTCATGGTTTCCCGAGATTTGCGAAAACTGATGATTTTAATGTTATGAATGTTTGTTACTCTTTCACGCCTCGACTAGTGAAACGAATTAGCTGAAAAAATTGATATTGAGATATATTATAGATTGGATTAACACATAGGCTACTTTTTATCCCGGAAAATCCATGGTTACCGAGTGATTTGTTTAAAACTAAATTCCACGCAAACGATGTCGCGGGCGTCCGCTAGTTTTTAATAAGATAGTGCAGGGTCAGGTAAAGTAAAATAATATTTAAATGAACATTTTATTATTTACTTAATACTCATTTCGAATTGATTCGTATCAAGATGTGACTTTGCTTTTAAGCGGAATAATTAAAAAAAACCTTATATAAATGTACAAATCAAGGTGGCCAGTACAAGATACTTCCTCAATCACACTGTCAAAAGAACCTTAACCTACTCCTAAATTGGTAAGAGAACTTATAAAATTACTCGTATATATTGGTACATTAAAACAGTGATATAATATCAAGGCACCGGTCTTCTTTACCATTCGATGTCTATCTTCTTTATCATTAGCGGTAGGGCGGACACTTTATTAAGATATTTATAATAATAAAGAGTATGGATTCGCGTTTGTCCATATTCATAATGATTTTTTACTGAAAAGTCTTTGGTGCAGTGAGTATTGCACCGTACGAATCGGCTGCTCTACTTATTGCATTGGTCGGAGATTCGACTCCCACAACTGAAAAAAGGCGGTCAGTAATATTTTTATTTTATATATGATATGATATGATATACATAACAGAAAATGAAAATGTTGTTGTGTTGAATTTTTACTTTAGGTATAATAAAAATATTGGATTAATATTCGTTGATTAATATTAAAATAGCCAGTATTAATTTATTAATAATGTGTAAACAAAATAATCCGAAACCATAAAGAGACATAATAAGTATTTGTTACTCTACCCTCCTCCCAACTTGTATCAATAACGAGGTTATTAAATGTTGTTACTAGCCAGCTGTTTTTTTACTATTGCTTAATTAATAGTTATACAATTTAACAGCTACAATGTCCTACAAATTGCGTGGTACATTATCTCTGAAATTTTTATTGCCCGGTAACTCAGTGAGCTACCAGAATCAAGAATTTTCGTAAATAAAAAGTTGATCGTTTCATCGAGATGAAGCTACTCACGAAAAATTTGCTTGTAATATATAATAGTAATCAGGTGTACAGAATGTTATAGGGATCCCAGACTATAAGCAAAAAAACGTCTAATTATTGTTTCCATGTGCTAAATAATTATGTTTATATTTTATCCATTGATGTATTAGTTATTATACCTACTTATTTTCTAAAGGTGGTTCACCTACAATTACAATTCATAATAAAAGTAAAACTGCAGTTGGAATTAGTTTCATTGTTGGTGCCAAGTGGACTTGAAAACGATTAATAACCCGTTTTATAGCGACCGCAACCACTAAATTTAATTTAGGATTGTGGGTTAATTAGCAGTCTTTTTTCGTTCATGGTTAATGACTTTCAGATTTGCCTCTAAAGGACGATTTACTTCGCCAAATTTTCACATAGATTTGAGTAAGTTAGAAAGATGTCTTCGCCACTTTGCTTCGGGCTCAAAAATTACTGTTTTACTTTCTAAATATTTTTTTAAATTTCGGTACTTGAAAAAAATATTGGATTTACACGAAATTTATTTGAAAGAAAAAAAAATTGCCTCCCGTATTATAGTAATTTTCGATATATTCTTGAGTCGAAGAGGAGTCATAAACTCATATTTAATACAGTAGGAGTCGAAGATTTGTACCTCAGAAGAATCTAGTACTAGTACCTACTTCGTTACTTGTATATATTTTCATATATTTCAGTCAGCATTTCAGATTGAATCTATACTGAAACTAAGAAGAATGATCTGACTAGTACCTACTAGGTTTTACTCGTAAATGTTTTCGTATATTTCAGTGAGCATATCAGTTTAAATATATGCTGAAACTCAATAGAATGATTTTACTAGTACCTACTTAGTTTTACTCGTAAATGTTTTCATATATTTCAGTCAGAGTTTCAGTTTGAATCAATATTGCATCTCAAAAGGATGAACCTACTAGTACCTACTTGACTGTTTTTATATAATTATTTCAGTCAGGATTACAGTTTGAATACATGCTGAAAACTGTTTTGTTGGTATAATTACTAGTAGGTAAGAACTGAATTCCGTTCTTTAAAGAAAATAATCAGTCTTGAATATTTTGGTCAGCAGCCAATTAACAACAGTAAAGTCATTGAGTTGCAAATAAATAGCAAGCAATCTTTATCTACGTAGGTTTATCTAAATCACTTTGTATTTAGTGTTTTTTGTAGATTAATACCTCAAGGTCAGTGAAACTTATTTTTAACGAACGCTTTCTCTTGTTACAATATCCTTGCTGAATCCCTAATCTCCTTATAAGTTAAAATTCAAAATTTAGCAAATCATGAAATTAACAACAATAACTACTTTTATGCCAGATTTTTTTTACTTAGTAACAGAAAAGTTTAAACGGTGTTGCTATGTTAGCTAGATTATTAAAAATTATATACTGACTGACTTTTAAATTATAAGAAACCGGTCCATTCGTTTGGGAGCTACGATGCCATAAACAGACAAACATCGACATCTTATAACACCCCTCTTTTTGTGTCGTTGGGGGTTAAAATGCCTTACATAATGTTGGAAAAGAACCGATACTCTTACACTGCTGGACCAATATTACCACCCCAAGGAAACTGGCTTTCGAGTGAAAAAAGCCGCATCGAAATCAGTCTATCCGTTTTAGTCCTACGATGCCTTATTTGCGATTTGCGTAAAAATACTCGTTAAATAACCACTTACCTTACTTACCAAATTTAGCTAGGCAGGGAGAACAACTCGAAGTCACAAGTTCAGGACTCTGCTCGGAGTTTTTCTCTACCACGCGATGGATCCGGCACTCGCTCGGTGAATCCATGGAATGCTAAGATATTCGTCTCATTCGAGGCAGGGAGAACAACACGAGCGGAGCAGGGGAGTGTTAGTCGATTGTCAAGGAATTCTTTAACCATCCACTAGTCAACAAGTACTGAACTTTTCGGAGTTTTTCTCTCTACCACGCGATGGATCCGGCACCCGCTCGGTGAATCCATGGATTGCTAAGATATTAGTCTCGTCTCATTTGTGTAATTTTAAGAATTGATCTGCAAATCAATTCTTGAAATTTTTTAAACTATTCATTTATAACATTAATCTAAATAGTTAGTTTAGGACACTTCTTAAACTAACTATTTAGCACTTTGCAATGCACTCATTGATAGTGTAAGGTATTAAAATGCGCATCGTTGCAATTGCATAAGAAAATTGGTTTCACGATATCATTATCTTCCTAGTTTGCGGAATATCCAATTGCCATTTTGTATGTTTGAGTAAAATGGAGTCAGTATCCAATTCCCAAGTTCTCAGTTGAGTGAATTGGCTCGTGTGTATAGAATCTCGTTCCAGGGTCCAGTTACATTGCAAATGGAAAAGTCAAATAGAGCGTTGTAAATTGTAAGTAGGTACTCAAGATTTCACGATAATCTGAAGAAAATTGCAATATACAGGGTGTTGGGGAGTATTTTCCCATTATTTCTAGGTGTCGAGTCCACTTCTACGAGTAGGAGCATAATAAGTAATATATATTTATCTAGAAAATAAAAACTTTTAATTTTTTCATACAATGACAATTTATATATTAATAAATTAACAAGTAATTCGAATAATCCATGTAAACACACGCCACAAAATGCAAGGATAGATTCCTTGCATTTTAAAATACGTAAACGTCATAATTTAAAGGATGCGTATAGAGACACATTTAAAGATATACCTATTTACAAAAGAATTACGGTTTGCTCCAAAAATATTAATTGTAGACCACATTTTCCTTGCACATTTTTAATTATTTTTCGGTAAAGAATATAAACCCCAGAGTTATGAAAATACTCCATAGCACCCTGTATAATAAAAAGCTTACGGTATTACCGCAAAATTAAACAAGAATATATTTTTTATATTACATAATTATGTTCTATTTTAAAACAGTTCAATGGTGATTGAGACTCATATTTAGAGTCTCAACCATTCAGTAGGCATATTGAAGCATATGGAACAATATATGCATTTTATTTTTCATTCGAAGTTGACACTAGAGTTATTAACCCTTTGGATGGCAAGGCTAATCCTATGGGCCAAATTATCAACAATTAGCCACTTGACGTATGACTTTTTTTATTCGTTACAAGTTAGTGATGACGCAGTCTAAGATGGACGCGGGCTAACTTGTTAGGAGGAGGATGAAAATCCACACCCCTTTCGGTTTCTACACGACATCGTACCGGAACGCTTAATCGCTTGCCGGTACGTATTTGCCGGTAGGGTGGTAACTGGCCGCGGCTGAAGCCTCCCACCAGCCAAAAGTTAAAAAGGCTTATTTCATTCGTACAACAAGGAGCAGATTATTTCTCTCCTATCGATATTGTCATAACTTTTTATGTCCTAAACCTAAATCGCTTGGCGGTACGTCTTTGCCGGTAGGGTGGTAACTAGTCGCAGCCGAAACCTCCCACCAGCCGAAAGTTAAAAAGGCTTATTTCATTCGTACAACAAGCAGCAGATTATTTCTCTCCTAGCGCTAAGTCTGAATAAGTTGGTCAACTACAATAAGGATGATGACATTTTTTTTAATTGTATATAAATTAAGAGTACGCTAATAGTAAAGCAATTTTGTAAAAGTAACAGGGTATCTGCGATCATTACTTTCAGAGCTACAGGGATTTAAAGGGTCAGATTTGCGGCGCTGCCGCGGATCCCTGAAAAACGCCCCATACAAAATTGTACGCACTTATGACGTCGTAGGCAATTAATGATCGTTAGATTTGTATGGGCGTTTAAACAAAATTACTAATATCTTTGTTATTTCTGCGTTTATGTTTATAGTTCATATATTAAAAAATGTCACATTTAACGTAAGGAAGCTAAAACTGTATGAATATTCATCTAATTACGATAAAATATTTTTAATAGATTTTGAAATTTTATAATCTTATTTATTTTGCAAATATCCAGTCAATCTTTGCTTTTTATGTATAAATTAGTTAATATTGACCTTATTTACCCGAATGTATCATAAAAATCAACATATTAAAACCTAGTCATCGTCCCCATTATCCTGATAGTCAAAAAAATAAATGCGCTAATTTTGTTACAGTTAAATGTTGTAAGTTCTAAGTAACAATAAAGGTCAATTGACGTCAAGCCACAGCCTTCGATTCCGTTGTTGTTGGTATAACAGTTTAGTGCTAATGACGCACAGGTAAATCCAACGTGACGAGATGAAAAAAATATATCAGTTACTCTTTCCGGTTAAAATATTTCCTTTGAATAATGATAATGATTGAAAGTATATAATGATAATGATTTGTATGGGTTGAACTATTGTATGTGTAAGTATGAAATAATTTACTAAATAATAATAATAATAAATAAATATACTTAAACAATACACATCACTATCTAGCCCCAAAGTAAGCATACAGAGTAGCTTGTGTTATGGGTACTAAGATAGTTGATATTATAATATTCATATACATTTATATACTACATATAAATACTTATATAATGTAAAAATACACACAGACACTGAAAAAAACCCATGTTCATCACACGAATATTTTCCAGTTGTGGGAATCGAACCCACCGCCGTGGATGCAGAAAGCATGGTCATTACCCACTGCGCCACGCGGCCGTCCGTCCATACTACTAACAATCTAAAACTAAATAACTAATCTAAAACGTTCTAATTTCCATCGAAAGCTATGCTACCTGCATAGACGTAAATATTGTACTTGTATTCTGTGACATTGTAATAATGGTATACCTTCTCGTACTTACACAATTTATTTTCTTCATAACTCCTGGTTTGTTCATATTGTTAGCTTTGTGACAAGATACAAGTTTTCTAAAGTTTTGCCAATAGCATGGGTCACGCAATTGTAGTGCTTTTAGAAGTCGTTATAAATCATGTTCGATACCATTTATCAATACGATAGGAAGAATTACAGGCTAAAGTGGAATATAAATATAATGTAGTGTTAATTCTTAATTTTAATTTAATTATTAATAAGTATTTGTTGTTGGCTAAATAAAGGTAGTGGCTAAAGTGGTAAAGTTAAGCTTCGGTATAATATTAATTGATTTCTAATGCCTAATAATGCGATTTAGCGTTACGATGTCGTGAAGGAACAGAAAGGGGTGTGGATTTTCATCCTCCTCCTAACAAGTTAGCCCGCTTCCATCTTAGACTGCATCATCACTTATCATCAGGTGAGTTTGTAGTCAAGGACTAACTTGTAAAGAATAAAAAAATGCTGACTTAAATTCATAAGAGTTATATCATCATTTGGGATAAGATTCATTCACAATTTGAGAGTTATATTATCAATGAATAACAGTCTATATTTTAACCCCCCTATTCCCACGGGAACGGAAACTGTACGGGTGAAACCGCGCGACGTCCACTTGTATATTAATTATACGCTACTAATAATTGACACAATATCTCAACTACTTCAACATATTGAGATTATATTATTAAATGTTTGAGATTATTCCTTAGCAACAGGTTATAAAAATATTATAATGGAGATGGCATTCGGGCGTCAGATAGTCTGGTACTGGTGACCTTTTCATTGAACTTTGATGATGAAAACAATTCAGACGTTAATATTTAATTGCGTAAAAATATTTCGCTTATCAATTGTACCTACCATAATTCTGTTCAATTCAGGAATGTCTCGAACTTCACCAGACTTCAGTTTACTAAATAGTGATTAGTGATTACCAATAGAATTAACAAAAATTATAACGATACATATTTTATTATTTTTAGCTAGGTGTTCATTTACAAGAGCGGCAGCTGCTACCGACAACTGCAGTCGACTGTCGGTAGAGTAAACTTAGTAATTAGTGATTACCTATAGAATTAACTTAATTATAATGATACCTATTTTCTTATTTTTAGCTAACTTTAATGACATCTATCAGTATATCCTTTTTGAGTAATGTAATTCCCTTCAGCAATCCAGCATAACTTTTAATTAGCCATATTAAGAGTGTGCAATATGTAATTTGGTGGTTACAAATGGTTCTGGATCTCAGATTCTGGAAAAGTTAGGAGCCTGATATTTGGGTAAATGATATTTTAAAGTGTTAGCTTCGTTATGACTATACAAAATACACAATTTGTAAAACTTTTCTCGATAGTTTATTTTTTTGAAAAATACATGTTTTGCTCACATTTTGCTTTCAATCTCAGGAAAAGCAAACGAAATTTTTTTTGTTTTGTATAGAAAATTAGATATATATCTTGAACATGGCCATTTTGTTTTTCGTTATGTTGTTTAATTTACTTGCAATTAGGTAAAAATGGTTTTGGCGCTCACGTCATAAAATTTGCGTCGCGCGTCAATCGCTCCGTGCTTTTCACTCACGTGAAAGTCATAATTCGACGTCTCGCTTGCGCTTCGAATTTTATCCAAATCGTACCGACGCGCTGCGCGCTCTTAATATTAACTACTGTTACAAATATAACAAGTTAAAATGGTCATTTTACATCCATATTAATGTTTACATAAATGGCACGGTTTCAGTATCCACGGCCATCCGGTGCAGTTTGCATATCCGTTGCATCGACCTTTTAGTGACTCATAATTTCATCATTATCAGCACAGCCTTTCGGTGTCAATATTTATTATATTGTATACTTCGTGGAGGCCAATCGTTTTATGTGTTTGCGTGTTTCATTTACTATAATTATTTTCCTTCAATCTTTTATATTTGTCGTTAAAAAAGTATAAGTATCTTATTTACATATCAGCTTTTGAAGACAGATTCATAGGAACTAATGAATTTCAATTTTTAAAACAAAAATAATATGTTAGTTAGTGTCTGAGTACTCTATAGTCCTGTGTGCTATATTTATGTGATGGTAACTTACATCTTGCCTTATTATTGCTCTAAGATTAACTTAACTATCAAGTGACATGTGCAAAAAAAAAATAATAAATCTTTATTTATCAAAACTACATAATAATATCACAATCAGTTTGAAGCCCTGCCACCTGTGCTAGTTTTTTTTAAATCTGTTTACTTTCCCTTAAAAATAAGACGGTAGGGGCTGATAGTCTAAACATTCTCATAATTCTAATAATTTTTTGGTGTGGCAACACCGTAGCATAAACATCTGTTCAAATTACTCTAATTTATTTATTGTTTAAATTATTAATTTTGTGTATGTTTATTGCCCAAATCCAATTTTATCGTAATATTTAAGTTAAATTATACGTGATAAATATATAGTTTAGTGCATAAAGTGTTTAAATTAGGTTATTTTCAATGTGATAGTTAGGTTATTTTCAAGTTAAGTTTTCAAATTCAAATATTAGTTGTTAATTGTTATAGTGTTCTCTTATAAAAAGTCAAATGACAAAGCCAAAATTTGTGAATTAGCTATCCGACACTTTGTAGAATGAGGTTAAAACTCTGTGGCCTTAAATCGAAAATCAATTTAATAATATTGTCTGAAATCGAGGCCATAAACTAGGGCTGTTGCCCTAAATTGAATATTACAATATTGTAATCTGTATTTTGAGTTCAGAACTGTAAACAGAATGCGGTCCTCGAATTATACACACTCAATACCTCACAGCGTCTGGTCTAAACGCCAATAAATACAAAACGTCTATTACGTACTTCCTTTTATTCATTCGATTAAAAACTCAATAGACTATCTATTTTTATAGCTATTCTATCTATCTTAAAGAGCTGATCTATACATGTATAGATAATATTCCTCTATTATCTATTTGTGTATAGATCAGCTCGTAAACATATCCATATGTGCATATTGATGGCAGATAAATTAGATAATATGTATCTTTTCCGTCTAAAAGCAGTGGCAAGGTCAATAGAAGTGGTATAAACTACAAACCGCAGGCGGAAGAGTCTAATACAATCCACTTGATGAGTTTGCCGCGATACACACACGTACCCGAGTACAAATTGCTTCAATAATATACCTGTTGCATATTTATTAATCCTAATAATACAATGTACTCGTATGTTTCATTATACAGTATGTATCTATATATATTGAATTTTATAAAATAACAAATATATGTATTAATAGCAGACGCCCCCGACTTCGTCCGCCCTTAGAACTCTTACACCCTTACTGGCAGTATCGCTGTAAAAATGGAGTAACTTCTGCCGTTTTCCCAATATTTCCCTTCACTGCACTGCTCCTATTGATCGTAGCGTGATGAAAAGTATACTATAAGTATAACCTGCCCAGGAGTATGAAAAACAATTGTACCAAGTTTCGTTAAAATCCGTCGAGTAGTTTTTGTTTCTATAAGAAAGAAAGAAAAAAAGAAAATGTATTTATTACTACATTATACTATAACGAATATACAGACAGACAGACAGTATCGATCACTAATCACCCCCCGAAAGTTATTTTGAAAATATATTTCATGTAGCGGTGGTAGAATCTTTACAAATAGTCAAACGACGAATAGTCAAAAACTTTACGAATAGTCAAAAAAAGTGACGTGTCAAAAGTGCTTGTAAACTGAGCCTACTTGAAATAAATGATTTTTGATTTTGATTTTGTACAGAATTGACCTCTCTACAGATTTATTATAAGTATAGATAACTAGCGGACGACTGCGACTTCGCCCTTAGACCTTCTTAATGCGGTCTTCTTACAAAATTCGTTCTTAGCGGACCTCTACTATCTATAAACTAACCCCCTGCCCAATTTCATCTTTGTACATCAAGACCTTTCACATTTATACAGGATGCTAGTATTTCCCATAACTCTAGGGATATATATATTCTTTACCGAAAATTAATTAAAAATGTACAAAGAACATGTGTTATAAAATTAATATTCTCTTAGTAAATAATATTTATTTTGTAAATAAATCCTAAAATGTGTATTTTTTGTGTACTTATTTAGTTTTTTCATTTTTAAAAATGGATTGCAATGCCGGAGCCATTCCCTATTCCAATTCCAGAATAAAAATTTGTTCTTATATTGCTCAATAATCTCCTCATCTTCCTGTAATTAGTCCGGACAAGATAAAAAAAACCTAGTCTAATGCATCCGATAGCAAATATTATGATGACCTCTGAAAATTGTCCGACAATGCTTTTAAATGTTTCTTAATCTATTCTGCAATTGTAATTTTTTTTATTTCAATAAACAAACCAACAAACAAACAATTTTAGGCAGTGCATAGCATACAAGACAATAATAGATTGTATAAATATTTTCATTTACCACCATAATGTAGCTTGCGTCTGTTCTTCAGCATCATAGTACTAAGCCGTAATCGTGCCATAATCTTGGAATTTCTGAGCCACAATACGCCGTATATATGACGTAAATAGGTGCTGGTTGTTTGTATAGAGTTGTCGCTCTGTTTACACAGGGTGTGTCTAGGCGACTGTGTTTTGTTTTCTTTTAATACATAGAATTGCTATTGGATGCAATCACTCCTGTATAGAAGATATTATTTGTCGTGAGTAAGAACCGTGATAGCCCAGTTGATATGACCTCTGCCTCCGATTCCGGAGGGAATGGGTTCGAATCCGGTCAGGGGCATGTACCTCCAACTTTTCAGTTGTGTGCATTTTATAAATTAAATATCATGTGTCTCAAACGGTGAAGGAAAACATCGTGAGGAAACCTACACACCAGAAAAACTCCTAATTCTCTGCGTGTGTGAAGTCTGCCAATCCGCATTGGGCAAGCGTGGTGGACTATTGGCCTAACCCCTCTCATTGTGAGAGGAGACTCGAGCTCAGCAGTGAGCCGAATATGGGTTGATAATGAATGAATGAATGAATGAAAGGTCGTATATGTATAACTGCCTCTTTGGTCGGGTGGTTAGTCTATGTGGTTTTGGATCACGAGGGCCTGGGTTTGTATCCAGTTAAAATTTTCAGCCCGGAAGTTTCTGATGTTACACCCCCGTGCCTCGGAGAGCACGTTAAGGCGTCGGTCTCGGTCACTATCATTATCATCTCATAGTGGTCGTTAAAGAATTTTACATTACTTGGAGGAGTTCCTAAAAATAGGCCATTTAAATAGACTGATAATGAAGATGATGACGAAGATGATGATGGATGATGATGATTGTAAAACAAAATTATACTTCAGTAGTTCCTTACAAAGCTTTATTCCAACTTTCTTTAATAAACGTAAGGAACGCTAAATCGCATAGCGGTACGTCTTTGCAAGGACCTTTGTCTTGTAAATCCACCGCGCATACCAATGCGCCACGGAGGCAAAACTATCCACTACCCACTAAAACCCAACGCAACCCTCCGCGTCTTAAATGAAGCAGCAACGGATCAAATGGGACATTCCACGTTGCAAATAGGGTAACTGGACCAACGAGGTAGTTAACGACCAACAAATAATATCCAATTTAATAAAGTAAGCGTGAAGACGTCTTATTTGTAAGTCAGCTGAAAATACTCGATGTTAATTATCTCGTAGTAACTTTATGTAATCATGATAATTAAAACAAACATGTATGTATGCACACGTTTCGCACAGGTTTGCGTAGGTATGTTTAATTATTTCAACACAAATTCTCGAGTAACTACTTAATCCAACGTTTTATTGGCATTGCGTAACCATTATTGTTATAATGTTTATTGTGATTGGTATCTTTAAAACTACTAATTATTCCTAATTCTAAAAATTGCCTCGACGGTCCAGTGGAGTCTGGGTTCGAGTACTGAGTTGGTACAATATGAAATTAAAAAAAAATATGATATCTACTATATATCATTTATAGATATTTTTTAATCATTTAAAAAAAAATCATATCTTCCAAGCCACGACAGCTGAAACTCCAGGGTACCGTAATTACCCATAGTAAAAGCATATTCTGACAAAGATTCACCCTTCGTAAATGAGATATTTTATCTATCACAGTAAGACTGTCATCGCTTTAAGACTATTGTAGGTGCTCGGTCCAGTATTTCCTCTCTCTCTAGTCGGTCCCTCAAGACTGAGGATCGTGACCACTCCTTTGACGAATCATCTTTTATCTTACAATGCTCCTCCATCTTGTACGGTCATTGGCCATTTGGACAGGCACCTGTTTCTATCACTTCAGTCCATCAGGTTGAAGATCTACCCTCTACATTTCCCACCACAAACAGTATTTTAAGAAACAAAAAATTTACCCAAAAAAGTTTTTAAGTGCCAATATTTTTTCAAATAACTGCAAAATCTCGCCGTCTAATTATATAGGACTCGATTTAAACGTGGACTCGGCTAACATCGCGTGTCCTGTCTACATTGCGCAATAGTCCACTTATGGTCGTCTCCGCCCCCCGCGAAGACGGTGTGACGTCATTCGCACAAACGGATAACCGCCGCCTTCCTGTGGCTAACATTGAACTACTTCTGGTGGCGAACACCGGCCAAGTGCACCGAGGATGTTATTATGTTCCTACAAATAGAAACTGAATTCAAATTGAGCTTCGCCCACGTACTGTACCAATTCATGCTGTTTCCAGTTATATGGCATTTGATTTTTTTATGCAAAACTAAAACCAGATCTGGGCTACAGTAGTGCTTCCGCCAATTCAAGCATGTTCTACCTATCTATGCTCGATTGATCTAAGTACTTCTAAAACTTTGATTTGGTGCGACTAAAGTGTAGAGTTTGTAGAACTTCAGATAAGGAATACATAATAACACATATTGTAAGATAGTGTTAGCTAATGGCTTATACTTACAGTTAAATTAAAAGCTGGTTCTCCATAATACCTGATTTTTATACAGTGCAAGAAATATGCATTCCCATTGGCATTGCCTTGCATGGAAATGTGGTGAGGACGTCCACTGCAGGAAATAGGCCTTTTGTAGGGACTTCCAAACATCACGACACTGCATTCAGCGAATTCCTGCGACTTGATGTTGCCAGTCCACCTGGTCGGGTCGGAGGGTCGACCAACACTGCGCTTACTGGTGAGGGGTCGCCATTCCAGCACTTTGGGACCCCAACGTCTATCCCATCTACGTCAACCCATTGCCACTTCAGCTTCGCAACTCGTCGAGCTATGTCGGTGACTTTGGTTCTTCTGCGGATCTCCCCATTTCTGATTCGATCATGCAGAGATACTCCTAACATAGCTTCCATCGCCCTAAGTAATTAATGACAACAAGTAATTAATGTTAATAGAATCTTTTTCTTTATTTTCAGGTGGCCTAAAATAACCAAGATGGCGAGGCTTCCTTCGTATACCTATCTTCTTGCTGCGTCGATACTTCTAGCGCCCACGCTAGCGGCCGTCTGTCCCGATAGCTGTGTTTGCAGCACTACACGTGACGGCCTTCATCGTGTCACCTGCAGCAACCTTCTAGAACTCTACAAATACACCCTTCGTCAGAAACATCATAACATTAACATACTTGATCTATCACATAACAATATCACCAAAATTACACACGAATTGGACAGACTAACTGAATTGGTCACTTTAGATCTCTCTACTAATGGCCTTACGGAAATAAATAAGTTTTTGCACAATACGAAAAAAATTGTTCACCTGAATCTTGCGCATAATCGATTACGAAAGATTTTATTGCAACATCTGCCCATAAGCGTCAGTTCTTTAGATTTAACCGGAAATCTATTAACTGATGTACCATCTGATTTTGGACATTTGCCTAGTTTGGAACATCTAGAGCTAGAAGGAAATCCACTAGACTGTTCATGCAATAATATAGTTAGCAGAAATCGATTATTGGTAGCGAATGTGCATATCGATGATGTAAAATGTCATACTCCAGCCCGATTAAAAGGTCGATCTTGGCTAGAATTAAAAACTAAAGATATCTGCAAAGTCTCCAAAACGGATTTCATGGATATGATGATGGGAGATGATCCGATGGATGCTGTTCAAATAGGCGAAGAAAGTACAGCCTTGAAATCAATGCCTTTGGTAGCTAGTAGCGATTTAGAAGATGGTAAGATAGTTCACGGTGCTGATTTAGGAGAAGATGATGATAGTTTACAATTCATGAGAGTAGGGCATAAGTTATCATCTTCATCGAGTGAAATAGAGGGATCGGGCGCAGGTGAAGATAAAGAGACTAAAAATCTGGAATACAACAATGATAAATCTGCTACTCATATTAACGAAGATTTGATTGAAGGTTCTGGCGAAGGGTCTGGTTTCTCTGGTGCTCTTAATTTTGATTTTACAGATCACACAGATAGTACCTTGGATAAAACTATCGATGACTTGAAAAACGAAACAGTTATTAGAATATTAAAGTCGGAGGAATTATTATCTGCACATAATACCAACGAAAATGATGATTTGATAGAAGGGTCTGGTGAAGGGTCTGGTGTTGGTGTTGGCATTGGTGACTACGATGATACTCCTGGTTTAGAGACAACTACTGTTGTAGTAGAAGATTTCATCCCTGAGCCAGTCAATAAAATATTTACAGAAGAGATAAACTCCACTGACATTGACTTTCCTGTACCAAAAACTCCTAATGTTTTTAAAGGTGGCCCTAATTGGCATGAAGAACCAGACCCCGAAATTGTTACTGTAGTCTCTGTTCCTTCTGAAGTACCAAGAGATACTACGGTATCTGAACAAATACGTGTTACTCAGCCCTCTGAAGTCCTTGGTCAGGCTCCACCCGGAGAAGAAAATGTTGTCACTCATAAAACCGGTACATACGTATGCATCGCTTTGATAATTGTTCTTCTAGTAGGTTTAATAGGATTTGCTATTACTAAAGGGCAGATGAGGAAAAGAAGAGATCGAAGAATCCTTAGACAACAAAAACGAGACGTAGAAAAGGCTTCTAAAGAGATGGTAGATATGAACAAATCCTTATTAGGTAAACCAGCTACAGTCGACAACGCTAAGGAGAGAAAAGTTAATGGAAAATATGAACTTGTACCAACACATGAGTCAGTTCAGAAAAAAGGAAATGGTGATGTTGCCAATGGTATAAAACATGAAGGAGAAAGGACTGACAGTCCTCATGATACTAATCAAAACAAAAGCAGTTCAATAGATAATAATTTAACTCTTGATAACCAAATGCCACAGCAGGAAACGTCGTTTGATTCAGAACCGGGTATAACTAATTCTCGCAAAGACACCAACTCATTGTCTAGTGAAGATATTTTTGTCCCTATAAATGATGATGATAATGCAAGAGCAAGCAGCAACTTAGATTTAGATATATCTCAACCACTTATAAACGGAGATCCTATTGCTGATTCGGATTACTTATCGCCATCTCGTGAATATGTACCTGTATATTCTCCCGATATGGGAAGAGTTCGAATTAAAATGACAGAAACACCTAAACCGAAAACTCCAGTGCTAGTCACTAGAAGTAGGTCTAATGCTGGAGATATAATTATTACACCAACATTAGATGGAAATGCGTCAAAATCAACTACTTGAAACTTAGTTTTACAGAGCAGAATAAGAACAATTATTTGTGTCTTCAGTGTCACATAGCAAGCACTTCACTATTGGCTAAATTCTGTGATTATTCCGTGTAACATTTTGTGTGAGAAGTGGAATGCGTAAGGGACTCTATGAGTTGAAAGAAGTTATTGACTGTATTAAGTACTGCCAAAGTGTGTTTGTAGTCGACAGTGCCTTTATTGTAACTGTGTAGTGGTTTAGATATATTTATGAGATATTGCGCGATAAATAGAAATATTTTTATACATGTAAAATGTTGCCATGTTCATTATAATATATAGATGTAAAAATTGTTTTAATTATTATGAGAAACAAATTGTTGAAATTAAGTTGGTAACACAATTTGTACAATCTAGCATTGTATTCTCTTTCGGTTTCGGTACAATTCTTGAGTTGTCAATGGTTGTGTACTTACCTATTTTATCCCGAATATACTAACGGCAACGTTAAGCAACGAATGTTTGAGCTGGTTGTAGTCTATTACCTTATAATTTCCTATTTTGAGAGTACGAATACATCTAGATTCGTCTTTTTTGCGATCTAAGCATAAGTTCCTTATGAATAATTTTATTAAATTATTAGTTATATAAGATTGTGATACCATTTATTTTAAGTAACACATGCTACTAGGGTAACAATAATTATGTATGCAGGAAATTTGTTCATTCATTGTACATTTTATTTTCTATAGATAACTTGTTTGAAAATTATTTTACCCTTTTTAGTAAGACATATTTAATTGCTGTATCACTTTGCTTTTGCTGACTTGTTTTAATTGTTTCATTTTTATTTATCGACATTTAATTTTTTTTTATTTAAACAAACTTTTCACTATGTTATAAAAGATCAAAACAGAGAACAATAAAGTATTTCAATATAAAGAGATTTATAACTGATGTAATTTTATTTTGAATGATATAAACCGTTAATTGAATCTTTCTGTAGTTTTTGTTACCATTAACCATCAGTCACCAACCCATGCAAGGCACCAACAGGTAAGTTTAAAGAAAGGTGATTCATGATAAAAAACCAACAGCTACACAGAGTCACTACACTATTGGGATGATATTTTGCTTCATTCATGCCTAGGTGCATGCAAAGAAATTGATATATGAAGTCGGTTCAGTATATTCAGTGATTATTACTCTTTAAACTTTACCTCTATAAAACATTAGTTTACATAAAACTGTTAATTACAAGTATTTTAAATAAGGATCAATAAAAGTACCTACAAAAAAAATCGTTCATGTGTCTACATACGTAATAATTCTTTATTTATTTTTGTAAAAATATAAAGCTAAATTGAATACATTTCTAAAATATATAACAAATAAGTTTAACTAAAATACCATAATGTACATAGATTTATAAATATCTTGCAAAACAATACAAATAACTTATCATTATTAAAAATACGAGTCTGAATTAAATTGCCTTCTAAAATAAGTATAGCAAAAGGTGGGAACAGCTCAATAAATAATTTATTAGAAGTTCTAAATTATTATCAACCGAACGCATAAAAACTAGCTAGTTAAGTTTTATTAAAAATTAAGTTTAAAACACCTTAAATTTATATAATTAGATATTGTACATAAATATATCTATTTACAATTTCTACAACACTTGTTTTAAAATTTACAAAGTACGAGTATAAAATGTGGACAATACAAATTAGGTAGTATTAATACTCGTATGAATTTTTAATTTCTTTAAAAAAAACCTTGGTTTTAAGAATATACTTGCAGGTTTCGTCAAATTATAACAATGAACTTCAGTGACGATTTGATAACAAAGACATAATACCCGCTGATGAAAAACTTCTTATCTGTTTTATGCAAGCCCATATAAGAACTCATTAAAGTCCAAGAAACAGAGTACTCTAAAGTTCCGTTTAAGGTATACCAGCACAGTATATTATGAAAACAAATAACCATAGCAAGATCATAAGTAAGAAACCGAATTACAACAGATAAGATTTAAAAATCACTCTCTCTTGGCAGATTTTCATCGGAAAATCGTCGAAGTCTTGGGCGAAGTGGTCTTTCTAATTCTGCTTCGACTTCAATCACATTATTGTGTTCTGACAATCGCCTTCGTCTTGCGCCTGGGCTTTGCTCTAATTCAGCTATTTCATGACTTCCATACCTTCCATTTCTTCTTCGCCGTCTTCTATTTTTATCATAAGTAGTTTCGGCTAATTCTATGTCATCTAATACTGGAATGTCACCATTTCTTTCGGTTTCTTCTAGTAAATCGCCACTTGATTTCGTTTTCCTCCGTCCTCTTCTACGTTTAGTTTTTCCTGTACCTGTTTCATTTAGTGATTGACAAGATACGTTTAGTTTAGGCATAGAGAGAGCTTCGTCATACGACGGTGGTGCTATTAAGTCTCTGGGATCTGGTGTGTTACACAAAGCTTCCTGCTCTGCCCTAATCCTCAATTGCCTCAATCTATCTCTAGCTTCTTCGACTTGTCGTTCTCTTTCAGCTTGCATGGCAGCTAAACGACGATTCATAGATCTTCTTATGGTATTAATAAGTATAATGCACAGTGAAAGTCCAACAATCATGACAATAATAAACCACACCAAATTATCTGCATTTCCCACTCTTTCACTAGGATTCCACACAAAATAACAAGCTTCTAGCCATGTTTGTCCAATGACGGTTACAGGACTGTTACATATAAGGTTATAGGATTCTTCTTTCTTGTTTGGCTCCAGAGTCACAAATTCATAAAAATCAAACATATTTCCATCAGCGCAGTCGCATCTCCACATATTATCGCCTAGATCCAATCTGTCTAGATAAGGATTAGAGTCAAAATAGGTTCTGCTCCAAATATTAGTGAATCTGTTGCCAATTACACCTAGGCCAGCTAAGCGTGGTAACATGAAAAACGTAAGGTTATTAACGGAAGTTATTCTATTGTAATTCAAGTTTAAATATTTTAAAGTGTTTGATGATATGCTATCTGGGATATGAGACAGGAGATTACGTGATAAATCTAGGTCCACAAGTGAGGGTAGTCCTTCAAGTGAATCCTTTCCAATCATATTAATTTCACATGAGTTCATATCAATTTTAGATAATGACATGGATTTTAAGTGACCAACTCTGTTCAGGTAATTTCTAGCTAATTTAATTTGAGTCAATGATGGCATTTCCAAGAGGCTGTCTTCTGGAATATGAGCGATTTCGTTCCAGGACAAATCTAAATACCTTAACATAGTTAAACCACGAAAAGTATCACTTTTCATAGAACCAATATTATTATTAGATAGGTCTAAATATTCTAATTTTGTATTATTTGAAAACTCATTGCTTCTTAAAAATCGTATCATATTGTGATTTACTATAACTTTTCTAAGATTTGGAAATCCAAACAGATTAGGTTTGAAAACATTACAGTACGAAATATCCAAATATCGCAAAGAACTTGAGTATAAATAATCTGCTGTAGGAGATAACTGTAGTCGATAGTTATGTGACATTTTGAGAAACACTAAAGAAGGTAAGTAAGCCAGTTCATTATGATTTATGATGCTCAACTGGCAATTGCTTACATATAGACTTTTCAGTGAAGGTGATATAAGGTTCTGTATCCTTAATAAAGGATTATTGTTAAGTTTCAAAACACTTATACTAGTTAAACCACTTAAGGGAGATCGTCCATGAATAGAATCTATTTCACAGTTTTCTAAAATAAGTGTCTCTAACGAAGAACTTATTAGTAGTTCATGATTTGCTAAGTTCGCTAACGTCTTGAACTTATTTTTAGATAAGTTTACAGTTTTAAGATTAGTTGCTGGTTTTAATACTTCGTTGGGATTTAAACTTATCCATGATTCAAAACTGTTTCTTGACAAATCCAAAATTTCCAGTGCAGTAAGATTTTGTAGTGCATTTTGTGGTAGTTCCTTTAACTGATTTCCACTCATGTCCAACGATATAAGATTGTAAAGCTCGTACATATTTTCCGGAAACGTAGAGATTTCATTGTTGGAAATGTTCAATTTAGTAACCTGAAAACATAATGATGTAAATTTAGTGTAACATTAAGTGTTTACGAAATGAAAAAAAATATTTATTTCAAAATAATAGATAATATGACCTCTGCCTCCGTTTCTGGAGAGTATTTGTTCGAATCTGGTCCGGGGCATGCACCTCAAACTTTTCAGTTGTGTGCATTTTAAGAAATTAAAATATCACGTGTCTCAAATGGTGAAGGAATCGTGAGGAAACCTGCATACCAGATAATTTTCTTAATTCCCTGCGTGTGTGAATCTGCCAATCCGCATTTGGTCAGCATTCTAAAAGGAGACTCGAGCTCAGCAGTGAGACGAATATGGATTGGTAATGATGATGATGACGATGAATGTACAGTCCATTAAATAACTTACAAATAATAATACCTATTCGTTTAATAAAAGGAAAATGTTAAATGTGACGCGGATAATGTTAAGACAAATTAAAAAAATATAATCCTACCTTAGCATTTATACCAACAGGAAGACCAGTTAACCCCCTATGTGAGCAATCCACGCTAGTCTTATCTGTATTACATGAACACAGATAACAAATTTCATTTGTATGATCATCCAAATCCAACATTTGCGCATGCGCCAACCAAATCAGCAGAAGCAGTCCCGAAATCCGTAAAAGAATCATCACGTCTCTGTAGCATTACTACCTGTGAAGTGAAATCAGTTTCATCATTGTCAACATCACAGATTAAAGAATAATAGACAGATAGAGTTAGAGAGCACGGAACACGACGGTGTTGCAGCCGTTCCAAATACAAAATTGAAAAACGAATACATTCTCGAGTCAGTACGACCCGAAGCGTCACATCAGTAATTTTCAGTATTATTCATAAAAAATGGCGTCTTATGTTTTTAAATAATTTAAAAACACAAACTAAAGAAATAAGAAGGAGTATTTTTTTTATTGCTAATTATTACATAAATGTAAATTAATTTAAAAAAAAAATTAAAAATTAATTCACATTTTTAAATTATAATCTTTTTTTTTAAAGTTACTTTTACGTAAATGTAAATTAATAATCAATTATTGATTTAATGTTAGTTTTAAACTTTTGAAATACAAATTATGAAAAAAGTTTGTTTAATAGGATGTCAAGGAGACGCGTGACGTTTGTCTTTTACGGGTTTCACCGGCTTCACCACGTTGCTTGGAAAGACTCATTCTGGATCATTTATTCTGTGGTCAAGATTACTTAGATACCTCACGAACGTTTGAAATCTAATTAAGGGCTAAATGAATCACAGCATGAACACCTGCACTAAAATCCTTTTAATTTTCTGGTCACGCGCACTACTCCAAATAGGAGCACATTTTAGAGCCGGAAAAGAAATATCAACATTAGCGAGTACACAGTTACTTGCAATGCAACAATTTTATCTTTGTTATCAGCGCTGATAAAACCAAGTTGTAGTTCACGTAAATTTAGGTCGACATACCTACTTTAGCTGGTGTTAGTGTTACAAATGTAAGAACCCTCCGTTTCCATTAAGGTATTGAATTCTTCTGCAATAAAAGAGATGGTAGCTTATGATAATATAAGTGTCATGAGTAATACTTCGAAGAGAGACTGATATACGTTATATGTTGATACGATAAGTGCTTATCAATATCGACAAAATAATTTAAATCTGATTCATATTAGAATAGTAGACTAAATAGGTCCTATTATACTGTATTATCCATCCTATTGATTTTTGCTTGCACTTAATAAACGATATTTGTGAATAATATAATATATTTCATTAAAATACACATTGTTACTAGTTGCCTTGTTTAAAGTAAATTTACCTTTCAATTTCTCGATTGCTACAAATTATTAAAAATAATAATTTTTTTGCACTTTGGGACCTAAAAATATAAATTGTTAAAAAATGATACGAACCTTAGTCACATATTTAGGTTAATTAATCACCTATATAACTATTTGATCATCTTTAAAATCACTTCAGATATCACTGTTATATTATATTATATCTATCACTCTTTGAACTTCACAACAGGTAGGAAATTTGATAGTTTTTCTCATTTAATCATAAAGGTAAAAGATAAAAGTTTTAGACACCATAATTATTGTTTACGTGTGTCTTGAACCAGCAGATCACTTTATATGAGCCGAATTAACACATGACGTGTTATCATTGATAATGATAAGGACTATAGGATAATGGTAGGTGTGGTAATCACATACAGGTTTATTTATCATTATATTGTTAATTTTGCTAAAGCATAAGGAGTCAATATTTTATGAGCAATATTAATAAAATTAGAACAGTAGGTCATTGATTTATCTACTAGAATTATTATATGCACCTACCTACCTACTACTAACTCATGAAAGCACTTTGTATAATGAAATATATTTGTTTCATTCAGCAATTATTTATAAATGCTAAAATAATTATAATTATATTAAAATTCATAATGATATTCGTATTTTATTATAATTTTATATTGCAGCGCCATCTACCAAGGATAGTCAGAACTACTAAGCGTCTGTAGGTTCGTGGTGCACAGTACACAATGTTTTCGTAGTGCACCACTAGGTGTCGGTATGTGTTGCAAAATAAAGTTACAATTGCAATTTTCAATATTTAATATTTTTTATTGCTTAAATTCTTATCTAATTAATCTAATATTAAACGTCATCAGTCACATAAAACACATTGCACCCCATACTTATAAACACATGCAATAAAATATAAAACACTGGTCTCCATTAAAATTAATTTATATTAATATCTACTGTTCGTCTCACTGACCGTCTGTCATGGACTCTTGGTCTCGTTTCAGTCAAATCACCAATCGATCGCGACCTTCTATATCTTCTATTATTATTAGTATTACTATCTTCTTCATCAACGAAATCTGGCAAAGAGTGAAACGAGGCGTTCAAACGAGGCATCAACAGTGCTTCGTCGTAACTTGGAGGTAGTTCCTCTCGCAGTGGTATTCTTAGCTGCACTGAATCAGGCCTGCGTTGTGTTGCGTTGCCATTCAATGCCGTTGTTTCCGGGGTTGTTTGTCGAGGTTGAGGTGGGTTTAAGGCCATGATGCCTCGACAAACACACGAAGTTATTAAAGTTCCTATAAGCATACCAAATAGTACTGCCATTAATGTGTATGAGGGCGTCCCATTTTCATCGGCGTGCCATGTACGTATGTACGCCTGCTGCCAACTTAATTGCGACACATTTTGTGGTGAATAACAAATCAGTGATCCTCTATCTTGCACTTTTGGCGGTTCTTTTGTTAAAAACTCGTATGTAAGTAGCATATTGACTCTGAAACCTTCGCAGCTCCAACGGTTGCCCTTCACACGGACTTCCCTTAAAAATGGATTAGAAGCGAAGTGCGAAGTTGACCACACCTCTTTAAACTCATTACCTCTCAAATCTAATACTGCTAAATGCGGTAACGAGGAAAAAGATTGGTCATTTATTGTCGCTATTTCGTTATAACTCAAATCTAATTCCTGCAAGGAATTGGATGCTAAATTATCAGGTATAGATTCAATTTCGTTCAGTGACAAATTTATTTCGAGTAGTGTAGGCATTTCTGTCATGGAGTTCGTATCTAAGTTTGTAATTTGACAATTGCTTAAATGTAAAATTCTTAAAGAAGGCGATTGGAATTTAGGCACTTCTGAGAAATAGTTTCTGGATAAAATGATCACTTCCAGGCCCGTTGTTTTTGCGAATATTCCAAGTGGCAGATTATTTATACGATTTTCCGATAAATCGAGATATGTGAGACGTGACATTCTTACGAAAGCGTCTTCGTCAATACGATTTATCTTGTTTTTAGATAGATCCAATTTTTGTATGTTAAAAGTACTTTCGATTGTGAGCCACGAATCGTAATTGTTATTGGATAAATTGAGTGAATTCAGTCTTTGCAAGCCGAGTATGTAGTTGGGCAACGCCGATGTCAAACGATTTCCAGATAAATCCAATGTCTCAGCTTGATGAAAGTTTTGAAGTTGTTCTGGAAACGTCGCAAAATTGTTGTTGGAGAGGAGTAACACTTGGGCCTGAAAATAAATTATATTTATGTATTAATTTGAAATAATTCCCTACTTAACTTTTATATTTCATAGGTATCTATTTAAATGAATTCATATGTTTAAGTAGGTATAAATATGTTCATTCATTCAATTGTGATGTTTGAGTATTGTTATTCCACGTAACGTAAGGTTTTTTGAAGTAGTATTGCATGAATTATTGATATAAAACAGTAGCTATTGTTGCATACCTTTAACTTTTCTGTAATCGTACTTATGAAATTGCATATAAGTAATTACATTTTATACTAAAATATACCGACTAAAAAAAATTAAGCGTTCTCATCGATCTATATTCAGATTCTCTACCAGGATCTAGATCTAGATCATCAAATTCTTACATGACATCGTGTGATTTAAAAAAATATAATTTTCCTTATCCGTCCAGGTGTCTTTCTAGTAGTAGCACATTGGGCTAGCGTGGTGGACTATCAGTCTTACCCCTAGTCTCCTCTTATAAAGAGAGGTGTGAGCCGAATATGAGTTGTTAATGTTTATGATGATATAAATAAAAGATTCTGACTACTTGGGAACATTTTCCTTTTTTGAATTTGTTTAAAATACGTACATTATAATCAAGACCGCTCGGTAAATCAGATAGGCCGCGGTCAGTGCAATCTAAGTGGAGCAAATCTTCATGGGTATACGTTCTACAATGTTCTTCCTGTTCTTCCTGCAGTTCGGGAACAGGGCTCAACAATACCGTCGCTGGCAGCAGCCATAACCATAGCGACAGAAATATGAAACCTGAAATCAAGATTCACATTAATTACTACTAATTTCCGTCAAAAGAGAAATTAAATATCACGTGTCTCTAACGGTGAAGGAAATACATCGTGAGGAAACCAGAGAATTTTCGTAATTCTCTGAGTATGTGAAGTCTGCTAATCCGCATTGGGCCAGCGTGGTGGACTATTAATTGGCCTAACGCCTCTCATTTTGAGAGAAGACTCGAGCTCAGCAGTGAACCGATTATGGGTTGATCAAATCAATCAATTTTCGTCTTCGTTTCTCTAAGGTAGATGGCGTAGGTACCAAGTACCAACTTCGGACTTGGAACTTTTACTGAGATTTTTTTGAGAAAGAGCGGGTCATTTCCTGTTAAGTGACCGCTACCTATAAATATTTGCACCGATGCGTATCCAAATCTTTCTATATGTATAATCATATTCTAATCTAGCCTTATAATCAGGAGCGTAGCTACTGCTGTATCAGCCGTATCAATCATACGGGGGCCCCGGAATACAGGGCCTCTTACGTATGAAAGAAAAATTAGTAAAATGTAGGTAATCTCACAATCTCTTTTTTCCCTGGTTAAGTGTGCGCCCAAAAGTAGTAAACATCCTACATAGGTTAAGTCAGTGTCATATTTATTTTAAAAGAGCATTTTTGTTTGTTTTCTGAGAAATCTTTATCATTTATAATTTATACTTATAATGAAACTGGTCAAATTCTTTATATTACTTCGCAATTTGAAATTTTACTTATATTATTTGTAACACCAAACGTTACCTTGGCATAAAGGACTACTATCGCCATCTAGAACTTATAATAAAACTGTAACAAAGTCGCGGGCGTCCGCTAGTTACTTTATATTTGTAATACCTCAATTTTATAAATGTTTACCCAGTTAATTAAAAATATGTGATTCGTGCGCGTTACGACATGATAAGATTGCAGCATAAGATTTATTACATGAAATATTAATCCGTGCTAAAAATTATATAGAACTAATTATAACATGTTAATTAGGTTATTAATCTTAGCACGTGACAATTTAAATATATTACAAAATTAATTCAAAAGAATAATGAAATATTTTGCATCATTAACAAGCCATATTCGGCTACTATTGAGCAAGAGTTTTCTCTCAGACAGAGAGAGGTTAGGCCTTAGTCCACCCCGCTGGCCCAATACGTATGGCAGAGTTCACACATGTAAAGAATTAGGAAATTTCTCAGGTATGCAGGTTTTTCATTTACTGTTTGAGACAAGTATTTCATTTCTTACGATAGCATCATTGCTCAGCGAGTCGCGACGCTGAAGTGCCAATGGGCAAGCCACATAATTCGAAGAGCCGATAGACGTTGGGGTTCCAAGGTGCTGGAATGCACCGGAAAACGCAGTGTTTGTCGACCCCCACTAGGTGGACCGAGGACATCAAGTGAGTTGCAGGGAGCCGCTGAATGCTCGCGGCTCAAGACTGTTTTGTTAGGAAGTCCATGCAAGAGGCCTATGCCTATCGGCTGTTAATCATAATATGCAAACCCCACTCCTTACCGACATGTTGGAGGGGAATGTGAATATTGTATATTTTTAAACGATATGTCAAATATTTTTTTTAAAAACTCCAGATTTAGCTACGAATTAATTCAGTTTAGTAGGGCTATTCTGTAACGATGTTTTGCATAACTCTCAAGTGCGAGTTTCGGATTAGCTTAGGATCTTTCTCATTCTAAAGTATCGTCTTATATAGAGAGAGAGAGATAAAGGTGAAAACGACCGGAAGTTAAAACTTGAAAATAACGGGTTTAAAGATCTCAAGATCAATAGTGACAATTTAAAATCCGAATAATATAGTTTTAATCGCATTCAATAGCCATGATTTTTAGTGGTAAAACCTTACATATAAAGTCAGCCATTGACGGCCAATTATTCTCACGTTTCTGCAGCGCAAATGGCAGCAAAGACGTTTCATAAGTCTAGCCGTCATGCACGCGGCGACCAATACACGATCAGTTATAGTCGTGGGTGCTGCAGAAACGTGAGAATAATTGATAGTCAACATAGTGTATCGGTGATAAAACATAATTAATATACACATATTTTTCAATAAATACACTGATGCTGTAAAACTATCATAACCTCAAATTATATTATGCGAATTCATTGTGAAGTTGTTTTTATTAAATTTATTCGATAAGCGTAAATTCCTGTATACCTAATTAATTATTAATATCTATTTGAAATCAATAATAATGCTACGTACCCATTAGTGCCGATCCTTGTTCCGCATGTTATATTATCCTTTCTCTTCACAATTGTTATAACATCCACTTATACGATAAATTATCACTTACACCACATTCACGTGCAGGTATTGTCATATTCTTATGTTTTATGATTCATCACCAAATTGGTATTGCAACTGACTGTCCTACCTATCTACAAATGTCAACGGATGGGCACCACTGGCTGTTTCAGAAAGTACAATATATACAGGCTGCTCCTCTGTGATTTGATAAGGTAAAGTTGGAAAAATAATAAAAAAATATATATTAGAGAAAATTAGGTAAATTGAGACCCAACCAACTGTACTATTATTTTTTTAGAAATAAGTCATCATTGCTCTGCGGAAATGCCTTTTGTAGGGACTTCCAAACAACGATCCTGAGCGTGCCTGCGTGAGCCTGCATCCAGCGAATCCCTGCGACTCGCTTGATGTTATCAGTCCACCTGGTGGGAGATCGACCAACACTGCGTTTTAGTGCGGGGTCGCCATTCCAGTACCTTGGGACACCAACGTCCAATGACTCGTCAAACTATTTACCCCGCCCAATTGCACTTCATCAGAGCTCAGAGCCTTCTTATGAGGCCCATAGAAAGAAGTAAAACGAAACTTTTAAAGGATTACTTTATTGTCCGTCTGTTCGTCTATTAGCCAAGAACCTTTATCTGAAGAACGCGTGGGAGTAAGGATTCTGAAGAACGCGTGGGAGTAAGGATTCTGAAGTCAACATTTTTCTACTCAGGCATATGTTGGTGCATTATCAACATTTAAAGATGCATTATCGGCTGATGGCAAGAAAGAAAAAAAAGAAGATGCTTTCTGCGGAACGCGGAGGGTGCCTATTCACTCTTGCTACGAAGATAGTAGATACATTGGTATTCAAATCTACAGCTGGATTCCATATCTTTATTATGTAGAACATCCTGTATACCTACTGTAATGTTATCTAAACTCTCTTATCGCTGATTAGACGTGTGTTGACTTATCGTCGTACCCAAAGAAATAGTTTAAAAATAAATAACATAATATAACAAGGTTTTTAAAAATAAAAATCGTAATATTATGAAGGTTTATTTTAATATTTACCTAAAAATAAAGGCCAACGCACACTTTACCAGAGCCGCACGGCAAACGCATAGATAAAAAAATGTCCAAATATTATGACTATACCTATTTTTAACTGACTTCAAAAAAAGGGTGGAGGTTCTCAACTGTCGACGCATATGTTTTTTTTTTAAGACTTCGTCATTTGTTTAACCAATTTTTAAAAAATAAAAGATACTCACATTTAATTTTCACGAAAAAATCGCAGGCATTATCCACAATCCCGAGAGATTTAGGACTGATACACTCGGGCCCAAACACCCTTTCCGAACGGACCTCTAAGCTAAAGTGTCTCACAGGAGACGGCCTAAAGTCGTTCTATTCACGTTGAATGTTCATACTCAATAAACCCGAAGCCCGAAGGCAGAAGCAGAAGAAGGCTTCACTCTGTGAGCCTTTGAGCTCCACTAGGCGATAATTCTGTGATTGCTCTGAACCCCCGGTGACGCCGCTGAGGTCCCATAGGATAGGCTCCGTAAATACAATCAGAAAAACACAGTACCTACTCAGTGTCTGCAGTATTAGGATGTTTTATTGATAAATGCAACACGCCTTGTTAACCTGTGAACTACTAATAACAAATCTGGCGTGACGTCATAGATGTTGAAATCCTAAGTGCTCGAGGATTAAAATCAGGTGTCGAGTTTGCAAAAACGCGACACGCTCGCATCCTTACGCCTGTCTGAACTTGTTTGTGGTCGCACCCCCACCCAAATAGGGTGGTTAATGCCTTCGATTATTGGAGACGCTTCTATGTATGAAAGCTTACTATTTTAAAAAAAATCCTTCTAATATACCTAACATTATGATTCACTAGATTCAAAATTAAAAAAAAATACTTTTTTTTAAATTTATGACGTCAAAACAAATGTCATTTTATTTCCTAACTACCTTATGTTTGTTTTTAAATTCATTGGATTTTTTTTATTGCAGTGTACCTAGTGTTTTTAAATTCGCAAATAATTTGTGTAAAATAAATATTTTACCGTTTTTGTTATGTTTGTGGTAACTCATTATAACTTATTACGGATATCATAATTGTCCTATAAGTTATGATATCCGTAATAAGTTATAAGAGTAAGGTTGCAGATTTTCTTCGAAAAAATTATGTGACTAAGCCGGTAAAAACCTTTCATAATGAATGTTTCTAGTAGTTTTTTTTAATCTAAATAGTCATCGTTATCAACCCATATACGGCTCACTGCTGAGCTCGAGTCTCCTCTCAGAATGAGAGGGTTTAGGCCAATAGTCCACCACGCTGGCCCAATGCGGATTGGCAGACTTCACACACGCAGAGAATTAAGAAATTCTCGGTGTGCAGGTTTCCTCACGATGTTTTCCTTCACCGTTTGAGACACGTGATATTTAATTTCTTAAAATGCACACAACTGAAAAGTTGGAAGTGTGGGAACCACACCCTCTGGAATCGGAGGCAGAGGTCATATCTATTGGGCTAGCACGGATCTGAGCGTGATCGAATCAGAAATGAGGAGATCCGCAGACGAACCAAAGTCACCGACATAGCTCAGCGAGTCGCGCAGCTGAAGTGGGCCACACAGTTTAAAGAGCCGATGGACGTTGGGGTCCCAACGTGCTGGAATGGCGCACCGGAAAGCGCAGTGTTGGTCGACCCCCTCTACTCGGTGGACCGAAGAAATCAAGCGGGTTGCAGGCAGCCGCTGAATGCTGTTTTGTTTGGAAGTCCATGCAAGTGGCCCATGTCCAGCAGAGGACGTCCATCGGGCGGACAATGACAATGATGATGATGGATGATGATGATGATGCGGGTGAAACCGTGAGGCGTCGGCTAGTAATACATAATTAAGGATCAAACGAACTTACCTGGAAGTGAAGTTCGATCATAAAAAAATTCTAATATCTTTAAAAAACTGTGTCATCGACTGAAGCATAGGAGTATACTGCAATATGTTAACTTAAATCGGGTCGAGTGAGCTGAGTAATATAATAGTACAGCTAAGACAAAAAAAAACTACTTAACACAAAGTGTTTGATGTTGCGAAGTATGAAAATTTTCAAATTTCCACACCGATTTGCTTGCGGCGTTCAATAAATAAGGATACAGCCCATTAGAGGCGGTCCAGCAAATCTTTGGCCGCCGAACGACACTTACTTAGACTTAAACTGTTCCCGAGAGCTATTTCCCGGAGATTTGGGATTGCGAGCGACGTCTCAGATGTACGAGTTGTTGCTGAACACGATAACTTCCTAATTGAGCCATTACAAACGTGGGACAGTTTTTAGGGGATGTACGGTATACATCCTCTAAAAACTGCCCCACGTTACATAGAAAAAGCGCTTAAGCTAAGTTACTTATATCCTACTTACTGACGTAACTCTCTCAACCATCTGTCTACAGCGCATCCTCAGTTATTTTGGACATATCACACGCCGTGGGAACGAAAACTTGGAAAAAATTATTGTGGTGGGAAATGTGGAAGGCAAACGGCCACGAAGTAGATCTCCAATCCGATGGTCCGATCTTCTAAAGGAAACAGGAGCCTATACCTTTTACAGTGCCGACCAAATGGCCAGCAACCGTACTCGATGGAGGACCATTGTAAAACAATGACTCGCCAAGGTGGTCACGATCTTCAGTCATGAGGGACCGACTAGAGAGAGAGACTTACTGACGTATAGAAAAATGAGTTATTTTCCGTAATTGAAGACAGTACGGCTACGGATCTTGCAGCCCATGGTTCGAGTCCTAGCTCTGGGTGAGTTTGTGTTATTTCCCAAAAATATCAGTTGTAGCCTTTGCAAGAGAGCTAGTAAGGGGTTGGACCTAAAAAGCCCTCAAGCTAAGTTGCTTATATCCTACTTACTGTCGTTTAGAAAAATGTGCTATTTTCCGTAGTTAAAGACTGTACGGCTACGGATCTTGCGATCCATGGTTCGAGTCCTAGCTCTGAGTGAGTTTGTGTTATTTCCCAAAAATATCAGTTGTAGCCTTTGCAAGAGAGCTAGTAAGGGGTTGGACCTAAAAAGCCCTCAAGCTAAGTTGCTTATATCCTACTTACTGACGTATAAAAAAATATGTTACATTCCGTAATTGAAGATTTTACGGCTACGGATTTTGTGGTCCAGTGTTTAGTCCTAGCTCTGGGTGCGTTTGTGTTATTTCCCAAAAATATTAGTGGTAGCCTTTGCAAGAGAGCTAGTAAGGCGTTGGACTCTTTTTTATAAACATCATGTAATTCCAGAGTGTAGTATTATCATCCTAAGCCAACCCACATAACTATTTCTTGTTTGTTCTAATGTCTAAACCCTCTTACTGTGATCAGAATTGACCTGTGCCTTGATTAAAAAAAAATATCTTTTGAAAAAAGACTGATTATGATGATGATGATTATATACTCTGTGTAATATATTATTAGTTGCATTTTTTGGTTTTAAATAATATGTTCACTATGTTGAGTTTCTGATCCAAGGTCACTTGCGAATGTAAAACTTATTCAAAATAACGAATTTAAGGAAATAAAATGTACCGGAAATAAAAGATGAAGTCAAAAGCATTACGTAGCGGACCTACTGAATATAAAAACAATAAAACATTCGTCTTACATCGATTTAGAGCCAAGGGAATTATAAGGTCCGGCGGAGAGATCAATTGCTGACCCTTCCATATCTTAATACCCGGGGATCAAGGAAATATAATACCGTATTTATTTGTGCCCGCTAAGGATCTGCCCTTCATATGTTAAGACGTTTGACCCTTGAAACGAGATGAGGGCAATTTGCTGTCTGGACTTCATGATCCCTTTTTGTAATTTACTATATAACTATATTGGTTTAATTACAACATATTATTCATACCAAACCTGTATACCAGAGAATTTTCTTAATTCTTTGCGTGAGTGTGAAGTATGCCAATCCTCATTGGGCCAGCGTGGTGGACTATTTCCCCTCTCAATCTGAGAGAAGACTCGAGCTTCGCAATGAACGGAATGGCTTACATGCATGCATGAAGGCGACCGATTTAGCGAATGTAATCGCTTAGTGACCATCTCTCTCAGATGTGCAAATGTTGGTTTGATGTGTAAATGTCTTTTTTTTTATTTTCTACAAGTTAGCCCTTGACTACAATCTCACCTGATGGTAAGTGATTATCCAATCTAAGATGGAAACAGGCTAACTTGTTAGGAGGAGGATGAATCCACACCCCTTTTTGGTTTCTACACGACATCTTACCGGAACGCCAAATCGCTTGGCGGTACGTCTTTGCCGGTAGGGTGGTAACTAGTCACGACCGAAGCCTCCCACCAGCCAGACCTGGACCAATTAAGAAAACCTCAATCGGCTCAGCTGGGGATCGGACCCAGGACCTCAGGCTTATAAACCGCACCGCGCATATCACTGCGCTACGGAGGCCGTCAATGTAATACAATGGTAAAGTCTATATTCTAGCTTGTACATGTTCCTAGGTAGGTATTTACGACCCATTCCACGTAAATATGCTGAGTACTTAGCGTACCTATTTGGGAGAGACTTTGTCTTCATTTCAATCCGCTCCTTCGATCGCTCTCGGCTTCAAATGTCAATCCTTTTACGTTAGGCATGTGCCTTTTGTTATTAGTGAGTACTATCGATAATATTTACGACAATGAAATATAATAAAAGTACTTTAGTCATGTTTAAAACTAGATTTTTAACTACATATACACACTAGCACAAAACATGCATTGATTTAATGAATTTTTCTCTCATTTTAAATCTCATCTATCTCGGATTTAAGGATATATCAGATTTAAGGATAAGTGTCAACACGGTCATCTTAGAATGTGTAATTTTTTTGTAGTTATCAGTTAGCTAAGAAAATCTGGTATCGTTTTGAATGTTATTGTATTTTAATCCGACATTGTTATTTCCATTTTTAATGGTGTTACACAATGTCTGATACCGATGTTAATTTTCTGTAAATCAATTGATTAAGTATAAATAATAATTAGTAGTATTTACGTACCTACGTCAAAAATATAAAACTATAACTTTATCTTATCTAAAAATCTAAAAATCATATAAAATAATAATAACTTTCTACTATCAAGTAGGTTTTCTACTATCAAGTAGGTTTTCTACTATCAAGTAGGTGAATAACATATTTTGGCACTGTTATATACTTTTTGTGAGTGCATGAAAATTAATTTTTACTAATAAAGCATACTTATTATGAATTCCTTGCACACCTAGTTAGTTATCGTATAATCGGTATATTATGTTCGTAGGACACCCGTCTATACCTTCACAAAATTACACCCAAAGCATTACGTCATAAATGTCATCTATCATTTTTATCATCAGCTATTGCTCAGTAATTCTAATCTGGAGAACGCTGCTATCTTGTCAAAATATGAATTCTTATACTATAAAGCTTACTACAGTCTAGTTACGTGAACCTAATTCTAGTCCCAAATTAAGTAACTTCATTTAAATATTTGTAAATAAATGTTGTAGGTAGTCTTAAGCAACGATTGTGATAACTGTTGTCATATGTAGCTATTCCCTAAAATATAAATACACAAATACTAATTGTTTGATTTCATTGGTCTTAAGCGTTTTGCAATTTTTTTTGAAACATTGAATTGTTCGGTTTAAAATGGAGCAATAGTTATGTGTTGCACAATGATTGAGATGCCGTGAACAAGTATCAATAGGTGTAATATTATGACTAGTGGATTCGAGATACCCTGTACAAACCTTACATTTACAGTTCTTTTTTTAAACAAATTAAGTCATGTATATAGTTGAGTCGTATTTTCAAACCAACAAAAGTCCCACTCATACACACACAAAATTTTGTCCAATTCGGTCTAACCGTTTTGGTTAGATGATAATGAGAGTTCGCACAGACGAATAACATATTACAATTACATATAATTAATAATAATATAATTTTTTGTATCGATATGATCGATAAGTTCAATCACTAAGCCATTTTAAGTATTGATGGCAGCAGAATAAAACAGCATTGAGTCGATGTCGCATCCGTAAACCCTTCGTCGGGAAACAGGCTTATTCTTCCGATGAGTGCTATCGCTCGTGGCCTTTTACATCCCGCGGGGCTCAGCCTTTTACACTGTGTACGCGGCTTTATATGATCGACATTCAATATGAATTTCAGATAGGTTATATCGGTAAGCTGTTTGGGGCTTGACAAATAGACTTTGTGATCGGTTGTAAGTTGTAATGTACATCGTAATAATGTTTTATACATTCTTAAGATAATGTTTAAATGTAGGTTTTATTAGAGACTAGCTGACGCCGCGCGGTTTCACCCGCGTGTTTCCTGTTCCCGTAAGAATACGGGGATAATATATAGCTTATAGCCTTCCTCGATAAATGGGCTATTTAACAATGAAAGAATTATTCAAATCGGACTAGTAGTGCCTGAGATTAGCGCGTTCAAACAAACAAACATACAAACTCTTTAGCTTTATATTATAAGTACCTAAGTACCTATAGATATTGTGGTAATAATTATATTTAGGTACCTCCTCCACAATAATGTAAATATCGTTAAAAAAATATTATATCACTGTTGTATTGATTATATATTTAACAATTTTTATTTTAATAACAAATTAAAATATAAAGAATATAAAAAACATTTTTTTTCTACCAGTTAGCCCTTGACTACAATCTCACCTGATGGTAAGTGATGATGCAATCTAAGATGGAAGCGGTGTAACTCGTTAGGAAGAGGATGACATCCACTAGCTTTTTCGGTTTCTACACGACATCGTACCATAACGCTAAATCGCTTGGCGGTATGTCTTTGTCGGTAGGGTGGTAATTGCCACGGCCGAAGACTCCCACCAGCCAGGACCAATTAAGAAAACCTCAATTGGCCTAGCCGGGGATCGAACCCAGGACCTCAGTCTTGTAAATCCGCGCATACCACTGCGCCACGGAGGCCGTCATACTTCAAGCAGATATTATATTCATTTAATTTTGTCACTCCATTTGCTAAAATATATAATGCTCCAGAACGCAAAACTTGGTTGAGTTTCAGATAAGAAATAAGTAAGTAAGTTTTCGCAGATAAAAAGTATACATATTTTCTTTTCAGAAGCAACCGAGAGCGCCACGCAGAGGTAGCGAGTAGAAAGTCATAACGAAAATTAAATACGCTTTGATAAATTTTTGTCAGAAGCCACATCTTACTCCGAAGTTGCGGTAAGTTTCCATAAAGTTATAGTTTCTCAAAGCCCGTCGCGAAACTGCGGAACATTCCAGAAAATGAAGAAGCAAAGCATCCGAGTGTAACGAAGGCGCTGGCTGAGGCGGAATAAAGTTGACATTTTTGCAAAGCTACGTTAGAATTTCAACAAAATTAAATGTGGCACTACACGAAATGAAAATAGTGTGAGCGGGCGCCTTCTACGAGTACTCCTCGCCCCCTCGCCTCCGCCCGCCCGCCTTCAGCGCCCGCCCTATATTTGTTGTCTAGTTGAATCTGCTTTTTCAAACGTGGAGCATGAATTTTCTTAAATTGTAATATTAAGCCGAAGCTGAAGGACGTTCTTAACAATTAATATTCACCCACCTATTTGTTGAATGAAAATTGTATTATATCGATATATTGCGAGTAGGTTGCAAAATTTTATAACCAAAGAATTATTTGCCAGTATTAACTATAATTAATGGTAAATAATTGTTTGGCCAGGAAATTTTAAGGACAACCTACTCGCAATTTATTTTTTAACGTACTAAATTTGATATAAAACACTTTTCATCCAATAAACAGAGCATGAATTTTCATAAATTGGATTATTAAGCCGAAGTCTGCGGAATTTCTTCAATGAACCCACGTATATAAGAAGTAACCCTTCTTATATCCGTGGGTTCCTTGAAGAAAGCTTATATGTCACTTACTAAAAGCGTTATAGTAGAAAATCCTTATTAGAAACGATCTTCAGCCATCTATTTGTTGGATGAAAATTGTATTATATCAGATATATTGCGAGTAGGTTGCCTTGAATTTTTCTGGCCAAACAATTATTTACCATTATTAAATATCATTAATGACAGTTAGGCCAGGAGTTTTTGAGGCAACCTACTAGCAAAATATTTTTTGACGTACTTTTGATACGATACACTCATCCAATAAATAGATAGCTGAAGATCGTTTCTAATACGGATCTTCGACTATTAGCTTTAGCGTTTTCTGTTCTGCGAATAAACCTATATTATTAGCCATCGGGTTAATTACTCACTATTATTTTACATTTCATTCATACTCCAAGTTTCCCTATGTGCGAGCTTAACGAAAAAATCTAACGAGTATGTATTATGTGACCTATGATGATGACTAATGTGTGTTAGGATTGAATAGGCTCTGATACTACTGAACCGATTTGAAAAAATCTTTCACGGTTGGGGAACTACACTTCCCGAGTGCTATAGGCTATATTTTATCCCCATATTCTAACGGGAACAGGAACCACGCAGCTAGTTCCAAGATAAGTTTGTGAAAACCGTATGAAAATCCATTCAGTTATTTCGGCAGGCCTGAATGTTGTTTTTTTTTGTACTTCTATTAGGATCTACTTAGTTCTTGAAATAATTTCTTATATTAGTTCTCGGTCTATGCGACTCTATAATACATAATTAACATTATTAACATGAGATGTTAATTATGTTAATTATGTATTATAAAACTTCATAATCCATTAACTCGTATGACCTCCTCAAGTTGTTGTCATACACCGGACCTCTTGTTAAAATCTCCCGATTAAACAAATATCGTTTTTCATTGTGAAAATCTCTTGAATTTCAGTGTAGGTACATCTGAAGAGCATTTAAACCTCAAAAACAAGTACTGCGCCAAATGAAAAACTATTCGCGCAAATTGAAAAGTTACCTAATGGGTAGTTTTAACCAAAAAGCCGTTGCCAAGAGGGGCGAGATGCAAGTGCACATTAGCACAACGAATAACCTCTGTCGCGCGACTATCGCGCCGCACATAAACTACACCGAACATTACCAAACCGGTACACACGGGCACAAAAAACGCGCAACAATATTTTTTATAAGCTTAAAAAAATCGGTTAAAAACACGGTTAAAACTCACGTGATATTAGGTCGGAGTATGCCCGACTAGTATGAAACCCATACGGGGCCCTTAGTCATTAGCTGGTTCTTGCAACGCGGCACGATCCAGCTCATGACTAAGGCTTCCGTATGGGTTTGAAACTAGTCCGGCATACTCCGACCTAATATCACGTGAGTTTTAGCCGTGTTTCATAAACAATTAATATGCATAACACTCACGATAGTTTAAATTCTAAAATTATTATACCGGCTACGGTTTCACCCGTCTAGTTACCATTCTCTATCTTGTTACTAGATCCCCGATTACGGGTGGTATTAACATTAAGTATTTATGTAATTGTGGAGGGGAGGTATAAATGTTGGTGTAAATAAGAGGTAATTGATAACTTGAGCTCAATTGTTTGTAAGGCAGCGTGGACACTGTCATGCTGCTAGTCACGTTAGTGATTTTGTGCAATAATGTTTTGTGTTGTGTTTTATGTTATAATGTTTGATCATAATTTGTTTAGTGTGGGCAAGGAGAAAATGTCGGGCAGGGGAAGTGAGTGTTTATGCATTCTAATGGGATCCTGATGGGATCTAATGGGAAGTCCTGGGATCTGCTTGAGGTGTTTCCTCTACCACAAAATAATGGTACAATCACTGTCTACCCGGCACGTCATAATGTTTTTCGGTAAAGATATAGCCTTCTAATGAAGAAAGAATTGGTTGTAGTTGTTGTAGTCTATAGCTTAAATCGTACCAAACACAAAATCTATTCTTCTTCGGAAATTAATGATGAACAGGGAAAAACCATATTTCTGCGCTATTTTACGCGAAAATCTACGAATGCATGCGACAAACGTCACCTAGATAGATATCGCGTGATATCGCTTCGATTTGTTATGCCACAAGGTTTCACAAGGAGAGATTGCGAGGAAAATAATAAAAACAACACTTTTTCAATTGAAAACGAAACAAAACGAAAAAATATGGCAATTAAAAATAATATTGTGTTATATTTCTGCCATCCATGTGTATAAATGCCATCAAGACCACACTATCGTAAGGCTAATGTTCCATGATCGCGTACCCTACGTAGCTTATAAACTTCTTTGCTATACCTACTTCTGCAGCGTCGTTTTGTTTTCTTATATAGGTCGGAGTTGTTACGACTTATGAGACTGCGCGGGTTGATCGATTCGGTATCGGGTTAGATAACACCTTACAGCTGTGGGATGTTGTTTTAACCCCCGTCGTAAAAGGGGGTGTTATACGTTTGACTAGTCTGTCTGTGTATTTGTGTGTATGTTTATGTCATCATCATTGTAAAGTCCAACGTCATCAGTGGCTAGGCCACGTATATAGGATGCTAAATACTAGAGGGCCTAAAGTGATGATAAAATGGAGACCACAGGTAAAAAGATTAAAAGGAAGACCTAAAAAAAGATGGCTAGAATGTGTTAAAGAGGACCTGTAAAAATGGGAAAAAATATCTGCGTAGGAAAAAAATGCAAAGAATAGAAATGAATGGATAAAAGTTGTAGAGGAGGCCAAGACCCACAAAGGGTTGTAGCGCCGAAGGAAGTAAGTAAGTAAGTTTATGTCATCTTAGCGTATTTCTTTTTTATATAAGTATGTTTTTTTTATTCATTACAAGTTAACCCTTGTCTACAATCTTATCTGGTGGTAACTGATGATGCAATCTAAGATGGAAGCGGGTTAACTTGTTGGGAGTAGGATGAAAATCCACTACCTATTTCGGTTTCTAAACGAAATCGTACCGGAACGCTAAATCGCTTGGCAGTAGGTACGTATTTGCTTGTAGGGTGGTAACAAGGCGCGACCAGATTGTATGTATAACACTCATCATCAATCAGGTTGGGCATCCATCATCAGAGAGAGGATATGGGGCTTAGACCCACCATATTGCCCCAATCGGTTTGTGTTAGGGTGATAATGATACGAATACTCGTATAAGATGTTAATGATTATTACCGGACCGACCGCACCTCACTGTGCTTAATATTAATTAATTAATATTAAACCACCCAGGAGTTGATTGGCTTTGATCTTTTGGATCAAAGTATCCTGTGTTAGTCCATCCGTCCGATAAACGGTATATGAATATGGAGTATTTCAAAATAACGTCCGCCAGCTTTTATCAATAACTTTTCTCTGGTCTGTATAGTTTTCCCTTTTTTCCTGCTCTTAGGGTATAGAAAAAGTTGTATAAGTATGCTAAGTTTCGTAATACAGCTCTGTGGTGTTAAGCACACGGTCTTAAGTAATACATCGAATTACCAAACCTCTAATGTACCATATTCAAAGCGTCCCTGCTTTTCGGATAGTAATGACCCCTATTTGCGACCAATAACTTCAGCAAACTTGCTTAGAGTCTAGGAAATATTTGCAAGGCCAATATAATTCACCTTTATATCCTTTACGTCTTTCGAAATAAGGGTGCTTATGGTTTGAAGACAAAGCCCTTGGTATGCATGGACAGCGTTGTCAATATATATGACGTTAGAGGCACAATGCAGTAATTATATCAGTGTCTTAGAAAGCCTCTAACCAGCCCCTTAACAGTTTTCCACGGTATCGGGGAGGCATTAGTGCATTTCCCGGTAATGCTTCTAAAGACGGTTGGTGCACGATGACCAAAACGATCGCTTGGTTCTACAATATTTAGTTAACTTAAATAGTTACCATATATTAAAATACAAGCTGGTTCGGTAAACTTCATACCATCTTCCTACATATTAATATTATATTCCAAGCAAACGACCAGATTCGCGGCATAATACCAGAACGTTTATATATCCAATTGTAAGAAACACGCTCATCTAATTTTCTCAATTTATTGGGTTTCTTTCCAGTTCCATATCTTCAGTTTTTGGTGTACTTTTTGTGGCTGTCCAATTAAGGACGATTAGATAAACTTACACACAGCACAACACTAACACTTACCCAGTGTGATTTCTCATTTAGTTCTGCCAAAGATATTAAATCCATCCCTATCTAAGCTATACATCAACACTAACACTTACCCAGTGTGATTTCTCATTTAGTTCTGCCATAGATATTCAATCCAGTCCTATCCAAATCATACATGTACCTATAATAGTTTTATTTTGAAATCACGTAAGCCAAACGAATAATAGCCCCTCTTTCGTGCTTGTGCTAGAAATGAATTTGACAATAGTTTAAATGTTAACCCTGGTTAACATTACATCAGAATAGTCAGCATGAACAGGTTAAACAATGTAATAAATGCTGGAATGCAGTAAGAAATGGAATATAGTTAGGAATTATCTGGACAATATAATAAAGATCAAGGAGAAGGATGAAAGAAAGAATGGGAAGAAAAAAATAAGACTCGCGACGTTGGTGGTAGGCTTTATGGCAGGAACACCAAACGTCTAGAAGGTAGGATGCGTTTTTAGAAGGTAAGAATCCAGCACTACCCAACATGGGTGTCCATGAGGATTTTCCCCCCAACGAAAAAAAAAAGGTTAAACAATGTTTTGAAATTTAATCACAGTTTAACTTGTTGAAATTTAATCAGAGTTTAACTTCTCTGTGCAACTGGGCCCCGGCTAATTTAGAAGCATCGGCAAGTAAAGTGCTTCTCATGTCCGCGCCGGAGCTCGGACGGCGTCTCGGAGGGAACTTGTTCAAGTTTTGGTCACCACTCAGACCAACTTAGAATCAATATGTGATCCTTTGATAAAGTTGTGGTCTTAGCGTATGGAGCTAAATATGTTATAACTGGTATTAGATCGATTCCGTTCTGACCGTCTGCAAGTCTTACTCGTATATATTATAGGTTCCCTACATATTTTGACGGCATCCGTGGCGCATTATGGCTTGGCCAATTGAGTTTTTCTTAATTGGTCCAGGTCTGGGTTCGGCCGTGGCTAGTTACCGGCAAAGACGTACCGCCAAGCGTATTTAGCGTAAAAGGAGTGTTGATTTTCACACTCCTCCTAACAAGTTAGCCCGCTTCCATCTTAGATTGCATCATCACTTACCATCACGTGAGATTGTAGGCTATGTATAGACTTTCCAAGATAAAGTCGGTCACAAATACCGTCTGAATTTTGTGAAACACTCAGAAAAACTCAAGACTTGTTAGTGATTACTTAACCAAATGTGATTGCTGAGTATTGGTGACGCGTCTCATAAAAGACTTAGTCTGTAAGTTTCAGTTAGATATTTTTATACAAATCTGTTGGATTATGTATAAAAATATCTAACGACGGCCGCGTGGCGCAGTGGGTAGTGACCCTGCTTTCTGCATCCAGGGCCGTGGGTTCGATTCCCACAACTGGAAAATATTTGTGTGATGAGCATGAGTGTTTTCCAGTGTCTGTGTGTATTTATACATTATATAAGTTTTTATATGTAGTATATAATTGTATATTAATATTATAATATCAACTTTCTTAGCACCCATAACACAAGCTACTCTGTATGCTTACTTTGGGGCTAGATAGTGATTTGTATTGTTTAAGTATTGTATATTAGTATTTTGTATATTTATTTATTATTTATTTATGTCAGCTATCTGCTGACAGAGACTATTAAATTGTAAAAGATACTCTAAATGCACCTTTAGAGTCTCTTATAAAAGATACCCTAAATGCACATTTAGAGTCTCTTATAAAAGATACTCTCAATGCACATTTAGAGTCTCTTTTTCCTTCTTCTTCCTATTCTTAAAATGATGAATAATATAGTAACACTTTAAAAGGCACATGACCAGTAAAAGCTTTAAATACATTAAAAGCAACCCTTGTAGAACCTTAAAATCACACGAAGGGTTGAAACAGTGTCTAAGTAACCTCTAAGACGAAGTTCAACCGACGACAACTAAACTCCTAATTGGCAAATCGAATTACAACAGGGAATCGAACCCCCGATCCTGCACTTAATAGTCGATCCTTTTAACGGTTTAGTAGAGATTCCTCTTGCGAGACGATATTGGCCAATTAAGGTATAAATGCTAGAGAGGACCTTTTCTCGGATCTGAAGGATCTGCGAGTTTATTGGAAATTATAAAGATGTTACGCGGATATGAAGAGATCGATTTAGATATAGAGAGAGAGAAATGAAAAGAGAGAAACGGGCCTGCATGTTGTGTGATTGCACACTGCAGTACCAGGCCTCCCACCTTAGGGATGAGTGGATATAGCTTTGACCCACCACGCTATTTCAATGTGTGTTGGTGGGCAGGGTGATAATGATTGACTCTGACGATTACTATCAAATGATAACTGGGAACAAAGGCTTAACGTTCCATCCAAAGCACGATCGTGTAGCACCTACTGAAAGTTTTTTTGGAAAAAGTAAAACCCAATATTTTATAGTTCGACCCCTTTTGATCCAGGAGCTCATGAACCCATGACACATAGACTAACTATTATCGACGAGTTAAGTGCATAGTTTTTATGCCCGCACCTCAGGTTGTCCAGCACGTTGGCCAATGCGTTGGCCAATGCTTTGGCCAGTGTGTTGACTATCATTTAATGTGAGTGTTTCGCAACAACCTCAATATTCGCCACAATGTTGGCCATGGCCAATGTGTAGAGCAGGCACTACATGATAGCCAACTTATTGGCCAGCGTATTGGCCAGGAAGAGCGGGCATTGTACGATTTGCTACTAAAACACCATGGCGAAGTAAGCGGCTTTGTACCAAATTTCATTGCAAACTATTCGGCAATTTATGCGTGATTTTGTTACAAATGTTCAAATGTAAAACATCTAATATTAGTTTTATAAATAACGTTGATTAATATTTTTGTATTAATAAACGTTATTTTTTTGTTGTTTTTCATTGGATTAGAAGCAGCGGTTCTCAAACTTTTTTGGTGACGGAACCCTCTTGGAAGGCGAATTACTTGACGGAACCCTACAATAAAACAATTGTTTTTGTAAATGTAAGTATTCTTTATTAAATAATAATAAAAGTACTTACAATGTAACAGTTACTACTTATTACATACTTAGCAAATTACTACACAACAAGTATAATAAAAGAAGTTATTTAAAAACGTTCGACCTGAGAGAGGTGTTTTTTTTTCTAAACTCTCGCAGAACCCCAGGGTTCCGCGAAACACACTTTGGGTATGGCTGGATTAGAGAGTTTAAGCTTTGTTCTATAAAAGTGTTGGTAGATGAATGTTGTACTAGGTATATGTTACGTGTATGAAAGCTCAACAAGTAAATCTAAGCCATAATCTAAGTGGGCGACGTAGGCGTGGCGAGGAGTGGATATAGCTGGATATATCCGTATATCCGCACGTAGCTATCCGCATATCCGCGGGGGCGGATCAGCCGGATCAGCAACAGGTGGGGGATGAGCCGCGAGCAGATCCGCCCACAGGCACGTGCTTGCTTTACCCTTCAACTTTTTTGTTAACGCTTTCTTTTTCACTCGACTTTCTTTGACACTGTTTTGCGCGCGTGAATGGCGCGCGTAATAAAGGAAAGGGGAAACGAATAACATTGTAAAATTGTGTCTTACAGTTTAATTTGCAAATAAGAAGAAGTTGTTCTGACAAATATTGTGAATCATCATAACATGTTCGACATTGGTTTTCTTATTTTTGTAATCCACTTCTGAGTCTGCTTAAACTATATACAAAAATTTGTTTTTATCGCTAGTAATTTACACCAATGAATTTACATTAGCCAATGTTATTGAGGATGATTAAGTTTACTTAGATTATGATTTAATTTACTCAACAAATCACCATAAAGGCGACTTCGAGTTACAATTATATTGTTGCGTTTCAAAAATGTATAAATGTTTGACGGCTTCTGTGGCGCAATGGTGTGGGCTTTGAATTTACAAGGCGAAGTCTGGGTCCGATATCAGATTTAGGTTTTCTTAATTGGTCCAGTCACTTGGGAGGCTTCGGCCGTGGCTAGTTTCCACCCTACCGGCAAAAACGTACGTAGCGATCTTTTCGGTACGATGTCGTGTAGAAACCGAAAGGGGTGTGGATTTTCATCCTACTTCTAACAAGTTAACCCGCTTGCATCAAATAGATTGCTTCATCACTTGTCAGGTGATCAGGTGAGATTTAGTCAAGGGCTAACATGTAGAGAAAAAAATGTAGAATTTTAACAGTTACTCCTCTGTCTGAAATCTTCCGCGTAATGATTTGGTATTAAAAGGATAGTTAATTAGTTAAAGAATATTGGAATGGAGATATATTATATTTAGTTAACTAACAAAATACCTATACTCGTCATTTCTAAACACTTATTGGAATTTATTAATATTTTTATGGTTTATTAAAATTTATTGTATAAAATACTAACAAATGAAGTGAACAAAAGTTTTAATGACAATGAAAATAAGCTAAACAATAAAGTAGATACCTAATTATGATCAGGTAATTCCCGACTGTATAATTAGTCCAATTTATTGCTAAGCATTAAACTAAATACAACTCCCATCGATTGTAACCAATATTGTAACAAATTAGTTGTCCCCGATATTGATATTATTAAAAGATACTTAAATAATGAACCGTTTTAATCACTTATGTGAATTTATAGGTTTATATTCGCGAAAATAGTCATTTCGGGGGAAAACTTTAGTGATGTGTCATTATTGTTCAATCAATCTCTATCAATTGACGCAGTTTTAATACTTAAGGGAGGAAAGGTATTACGGTTGCCGGTAATATATTTATTTTATGGTAATCACCGGAATTCGGAGTGCCGTGAGAATAAATATATAAACATTACGATATAATAAAGAAGAAAGTTCTGAATTACTCAGGTGTTCAATGAGTAATCATTAAAGATGAAATGATATAATAATTTACGTAATTTTTTTAGTTGTCATAATATACGAAATTGAGATTTTATGTAACAAACTAGCTGCCGCCGCGCGGTTTCACCCGCGTGGTTCCACTTCTCGTAGGAATACGGGTATAATATATAGCCTATAGCCTTCCTCAGTAAATGGGCTATCAAACACTGAAATCATTTTTCAAACCGTACCAGTAGCTCTTCAGCTTTATAATATTAGTATAGATGTCATCCGGTGCCTACAGACAACCCTTCGTGGATATCATACAGTGGGTAGATGACAATTCTTTGCTGAGTTGATGTTTATTTTAGTAGGTTGTCATTAAAGTTAAAATTATTGAAGCTAATGCTACTAGCTTTGACGCTTTGAAGATTTCAAACTTGATGTTTCGAAAGTGCTTATAGACTATGCATGAAGTGAACGAATTTTGTTAAGATTCGATTGAAAAACGTCATAAGATTTTGAAAAGTCATGAATTCAGCTAGAATAACTTTTAGAAATACACCGATACCTTAGGATTGGATTGGTTTGTCGGATCTTCAAACAAAAATGTAGAAGCTACGATCGACAGACAGACACGTAGATCACAGATAAACGTGAAACTTTTAGTGGTCCTCTGTTTTTGGCTGTTGTCAAGGGTTAAAACGACGACCGGGGGCAGTGGTATGCGCGGTAGGTTCACAGGACGGTGGCCCCCTGGGTTCGATCCCCGGCTGGGCCTGTTGAGGTTTTCTTAATTGTTCCAGGCTTCGGCAAAGACGTACTGCCAATCGATTTAGCGTTCCGTTACAATGTCATGTAGAAACAGAAAGGGGTGTGGATTTCATCCTACTCCTTACAAGTTAGCCCGCTTTCACCTTAGAATGCATCATCACTTGCTATCAGGTGAGATTGTAGTCAAGGGTTAACTTGTAAATAATAAAAACAAAGTTAAAACACATTATGCGTTCTATTAAATGGTATAGATTTCAATAAACTTAATTTTCTGAAAACAATTGAGTAAGCGAGAAGCCTTATTACTAATAGATGCGAAAATTTATTTTATCACTTAAAAATTTACACAATTGAATCTGCATTAGCCAATGTTATTGATTGATAGTGTTTAAAAAGAATTTACTTAAAAAATCAGCCTATATGTATACATAAAGGTCATAAAACGCAAATAATTTCCAAAATCAATGAGCCAACGTATCCCGGTTATTTGTCGTCGTCTAAGACCCAAATTAATAGCTTAAACTTGGCGTATACTCCACGCGTCTCCCGCTACTTAGTCGCTAACTTAATTTATGATGTAAACTTTATATTCTTCGCCTTAATGTTTTACTGAGGTACCTACAATTTATTATCTCATCATCTATGCTTAGTTTTAATGGCTTACTGGAGGACGCTGGTCTCCTCTTTCCAATAAAAGTCACTTTGGCCCACCGTGCTGTACCTAGGCGGGCTGGTGAGCTTAGGTTGATACTTAATAATTATTTGGTTAAAAAAATCGGTTGTCTGTAAATTCAGTTTACTGACGATTGAACGTGACAACGTCATAAGAAATCGTTGCATTTTTCAAAAGAAAATGTTCGTTTTTCGAAAGAAAATCTTTATTGACCAGAATATGCTTTATTTCTTGTAAAAACAAGTTGGCAACCCTAGATCGAGGGAACGACGCATGACGTCATCTTTTTTCGAGTCTACAGACGGCTCCATTGAATTATAAGACGTTGTCACGTCAAAAAACACAAATATTTGTTAACGACATTGACAGCTAAGAGTCTTCTCTGAAGCACGAGACTAACTTCCCAAAAAAAAAAAATTTGCCTGACCAAGATTCGAATATTCATGCTCTGCGTCCGCACACAGTTTTGTGTCCAATGGTACCGTTGAACCAACAAGGTATCTAGTTAGTAATTATAGTTAAATATTAAATAAACCATTAATAAAATGTACATTACGTACAATTGTACATACACCGAAAAGCGCAATGTTGGTCGACCTCCCTCTAGGTGGACCGAGGACATCAAGTGGGTTGCAGAGAGCCGCTGGATGCTGGCGGCTCGAGACCGTTTTGTTTGGAAGTCCATGCAAGAGGCCTATGTCCAGCAGTGGACGTCCATCGGATGATAATAATAATGATGTACATACTTTGTTTTAGGTTACCTAAGGGCTTGATTGCTATCTTGTTAATTTAAGTTAGGGATAATTTTGAATAGAAAATGCATATATCTATATTCGTAACCCATATTATTTATTTCTACACGACATCGTACATAATCCAACATTTTGAATTATGATGTAGTAATTAACCACGTTCGTATATGACGTCAGAAGATATTATAATTGGAAATACTGGCGTCACAAATTCAATTTAAAATTACTGATATTATTTCAGCGTATTTGTCTACGTAGCATATATATCATGCACCTACCAAATTGTTCCTTCAAAGTAACTGGAAATTAAAAAGATATAAAGCCGCGAACACACCTGATAAAGTACATCGCGCGTATAATACTCCACAGCAATTCTAATTAGCCCTCCTTATTTATGATTCATAAGCCGATGAGCAATAAATTCTCCGAATCTTTCCGTTCCACATGTGCTTCTAAGCCTTGGCATTAGCGAATGTTGAATGTTGGTTCTCGCCTAACAAGAGACGGGATGTAAGGAATCGCACTGATTACTATATTATTTATTACGCTACGTGCCGCCCGTGTAAACGCTTCCTAATACTCCAATCTACGCTCGCATCTTGGAACCTTGTAATTTTCGCAAACCGTACATTCTTATACCACCGAAAGGGGATTTTGTGTTGGGTTACTTCGAAAAGGTTGTAGCGATCTTAGCTGTAGGGCCATCTATCAAGGTTAACGATTAACTGCAGAAGCGCTGGCGTCGATGAGGTTTTTAATTACAGCCGTATTAACCGTGACGTAATACGTAAAGCGGTGGTTTGTGGCCGTAAAAAGATACAACCTATTTAGCATTTCTAAGTCTTTGACGATCTCGCTGGCGAAGTTTGTAGTGCTGTGGTTCTCAACAATGAGGTTATGGATTCTAGTCTCAGCTCCAGTGTGGCTAATTACCAGTGGCAAAGAATGGAATTTAAATGAAGGTTCCAAAGAAAAAGAAATTAATACAGCGAGATACCAACTCCGGTTTCTCATTTTATACAGGTTGTCCCGTAAATAGCACGACATACTCTACAAGATGATAGCTGACATCAAGGCCTATCAAAATAGCCGAAAATTTACGGTTTTCAAGTTATCTTTGTACAGAATTCAAAAATCCCTACCTTCAGTGCAGTTTAGTCATACCATGTGCTGGAAAATTACTTAAGCATTAATTAATTTATACTTGGTAATTATTATTTTTTTAGACTAATTATTTTTTTATGTTAAACTTTTTTTTGTATATGTACTTTTAACGGTCACATTGAAACTACGTACTAGGCAAAACATGGTCATTTAATGGGAATTTCAAAGATGTGAAACATTAGTACATTATTTTAAATCACTACGTCATAATTGCTATTTTCGTTTCGAAAGGGGTTGATTATGTAAAAATCGTTACTTATGAAAATTTGTTCCTGTCACTCGAATAACAAAATAATTTACATTGATTCATAAGATAAACAGTTGAATTGACGAAAACAACATGCAAAGTGTAGTACAAAGACAAGTACTTATTTAAAAAAAATTAAGGTGCCGTAGTCAACTTAAATCCTTTTTAGCTACGGCCGAAGCATCCCACCAGACCTGGACCAATTAAAACAACCTATATCGACGCAGCCGGGAATCAAACCCAGGACCTCTTGTAAATTCACCGTATAAATAAAAATAGTGTAGTAGATGACGACGATGATTATTGTGGTGTACGAACAAAATGTCTTTTACACTCATTGTTAAATTCGGTATTATCAAGCAAATCTTAGTTCTCTAACAACAACGTACATCGATTATCTTAAAGAAACGCTTACGCAAATGATTTTGTATAACCCGACCGACATAAATAACCACCTGAACGTTGACAAAGCGCCGTTGAATAATGACTCTCATATTTCGCCGTATCTCTATGATATTGCCGATGGGGATAAAGCATAGAAATTTTGATTTAAGGTGTGTTTCTGAGATAATTTAGGTCGTGTAACAAAAACAGGTGATTGTTTTTGTATGTATGATTTTCGTTAGTTAAAGAAGTTGTTAGTTAAATCTAAATGTAGCTAAATGATGTTTTATAAAAACGCACAATACGACTGCATATTTTTTGACATTTGTAATATAAAAAAATATTCAAAACAATCAATATTCCAACTAATTCCTTATGTTTGAATAACTTTAGATGTTAATCAAAATATTTTAGTCGTATCAATTTCATAGGTGTAGATGTAGATTTTGTAGCTTTTAATTTAGTAGCGTTAACTTACTGTTTCGTTATTTAGTATCATATAAAATAATGCTATATTTAAATTAATTTAGATTATGCTTTATGGATAGAGGAATCAGCACGAATGTCTTACTCTTGAAACCCACCTTTAAATAGCACCTTGAGCTTACGCCTCGAGACCGCGTTTATACGATAATTTTAATGAATATTTATATTGTTTGTGCATTTACTTTAAATGTTTAAAAGCGTGTGTGTAAGGAAAGTTTAAATTGGATGACGTGACGGGGTATAGCCAAGTTTATAATAAAGCGATTTTGTACAGTCTGCTATATTAGCGAACTTGTTTTTTAAAGAGCTTTAAGAAGGGAAGTTAGGAAGAGTTTTGCTTATTTTTGTTCGTAATATTTAGCAATTTCATTAATTAAATTTATCACTGATATCAAGCAGTTGAATTTTTTATTGTAGGCCTTTTTTTAGTAACTTTAATTTTAGGTGTACGACATTTTACATATCAAAAATGTTAAAATAGCACATAAAAATATTTTTAGCTTTGACTTTTTTAATTTCTAGATATTGTTCAGATTTCACCTGATATTTCTATAGTGATGATGAAGTGTTAATTAGAGTAGAATTAGTTATTAACTGAAATCCACTAACTAACATTTATATCATACCAAGTGTTGATTATATAGGATAATAAATAAGGGTTCCTACGCCTTTTTACATATAGCATCGTGCAAAAACGCTTGAACACTTGTTCATCATCATCATCATCATTATCAGACAGACGTCCACTGCTTGACATAGGCCTCTTGCATGGACCTCTAAACACAACAGTCTCGAGCCTCGAGCCGAGTGTTCCAGCATCCAGCGGATGCTGGAACACTCGGTGTTATTTCTTTTCCAGTGGATAAATAGAGACGACCGAATCTACAATCAGATCAAATATTATGCACGACCTGTTCCTAACGGTTATATCTATGAGTACTTTACCATACTTTGGTTTTGGTGCTTCATATGACAAAATATCATAATAAACAATATTTTCCTTTCCAATCTGCGCAAGCCTTTGCACTATACCACATTTCGAAATACGACATACGACATATTCATCAGAAATGCTAATTCACTGCGTAGGTGAGTATTTTTATTGTTATTTTTAACCGACTTTTAATTATGTATCTTCAAAAATTATTTTTAGTTACTATTTACTAGTTTACGTTATTATCAAATTAGTAGGTAAAATATTACTTTTACTCGGCTGGATCGATTGAGGTTTTCTTAATTGGTCCAGGTCTGGCTGGGAAGCTTCCAGCTGGCCTATTCACTATTTTGGCCTTTATTATCAACCTATGAAAATAAACAGTAAGCACCGGATGACATTTGTTACAAATCTCAATTTAGTATATGTCATGCAAAAAATAGTGAATGTATAGAAAGAATTACATTAGCCTGCTGTATAGAATTTATTTTTATATAAAAATGTCGTAATGTGCAAAGAGTGTACAGAGCATCGACCGACCCGCCATCTTTCATCATCTAACCATAATCTACGGCGCACTGAATTATTATTTATAAGGTAATTACAAAAACACTCTCACATGCTATCTCTAATGTTATTTATGCCGGGATAAACGGCGATGGGTAATTTTTGCATATCTCCCCCCCTTCAAATTGAATGATAAGACCGTCTTGAACACATTATGCGAATAAGGTTAAGGAAATGATGATAGATTCGTCTCGTAACATAACATGCCAACATTCGCTGATTTTCTTTAGCGTCGTGTTTGTTTTCCGAGTTTTCCGAGATTTGCTCTTTTTGCAAGTCGCAAGTGACTTGGTCTGCGAGAAATTTCGATTTTATTTTAAGTAATTATTTCCTTTCAACGTTAATGAAACAAACCCTTAAAAGTTATGTTTCCTTTGGAAACATTTTTGAATAAGATAAATAAAGATAAATATACTTTATTTGCACACCACAAAGACAAAAACAAGTGAAATAAAAAACAAATTAAGAAGAGATCAGCATACAAAAGGCGGCCTTATCGCTAAGTAGCGATTTCTTCCAGGCAACCTTCGGTTTAGGAAAACTTAAGGACATCAGCAGGTGGCGTAAAACAAAAATAACCATAGTATTAGTAATACACATACATACAAATAATTTACATCCTAATACATAAACAATATTACACAAATACCTACAATAATGAATAAAATACATATCAAAATATACTAATAAATACCTTATATTGAAAAGAAATAATATATACAGATCGTCTTTACTGCACCAGATAATGAGTCTTTACGGCATTTTTAAAAATGACCAGTGTCTTTGATTGCCGTATGTTTAAAGGGAGAGCATTCCATAACTTAACGGCTTGCACAACGAAAGAATGTTTATAAAATTTCGTCTTATGCACGGGTAAACATAGAGTTAGTAATCGACACTGTCTCAGTTCAGACTGCACTCCCTGAAACGTAAATTTCTCCTTCAGATACACAGGAGATTTTGGATTAAACAACACACAGTACAAAAGTGAAAGTACATGCAGATCCCGGCGACGACGAATAGGGAGCCACTTGAGCTTCTGACGGAATTCAGAAATATGGTCATATTTGCGTAGGCTAAATATGAACCGAATAGCAAGATTTTGAAGTCGCTCAAGTTTATTGAGTTGGTCCTCAGTTATATTTAGATAGCTCGCGTCCGCATAATCTAAAACCGAAAGAAGAAGAGAATGTGCTAACATAACTTTAGTAGGAATTGGTAAAAATGATCTTAAACGTCTCAGTGAGCCAAAAGTAGCAAACATCTTTTTACTCAACTCTTTGACATGCACGCACCACGACAACTGGTTATCAAGATGAACCCCAAGATCTTTAACTGTGTCACAATAAGGAATAGTGGTACCATTATACAAAACTGGCCGGAGATCCACCCAATCAACTCTTGAGATGAGGGCAGGACTACCAATAATAATGGCCTTAGATTTTAGGGGATTAACCTTAAGCCCATACTGTCTGCTCCAGATATCAATTGCGCTAAGGTCACAGTTTATAGCAGAGACAGTTGAGTTTAGGTTCTCAAGAGATGAAGAGCGGTATATTTGGATATCATCTGCATACATATGGTAAAGAGAAGTTATATTTTGAGTGATCGAATTAATGAAGATAGAGAAAAGTAATGGAGATAACACGCCACCCTGAGGTACCCCTGCCGTAACATCGCACCAAGATGAAAAGAAGTCATCAACCCGAATGCGCTGCTTACGGCCTTTGAGGTAGCTCTGAAACCAGTCTATAACCGATGGAGATATGTTAATAGAGCGTAATAGACTCAACAAAATGTCATAGTCTACAGAATTAAAAGCATTACTGAAATCAAGCAGAACTAGTACAGTGAGTTGTCTATTATCCATCGCCCAACGAATATCGTCAGTAACTTTAGTCAAAGCGGTAACCGTACCATGACCAGGACGAAAACCAGATTGTAATGGACTTAAAAGTAAATTTCGGTTTAAGAATACGGATAACTGCTGGAAGACAAGTTTTTCAAGGACTTTAGAAAGGAACGGCAAAATAGAAATTGGACGGAAGTCAGAAAACGTTGTGGAACTAATTTTTTTAGGAAGAGGAATAATTTGTGCATTCTTCCAAGCCTGTGGAAATTCACTGGAATAAATGGAATAGTTGAGGATATGTGTAAGAACTGGGGAAATAATATCAATGATAGGAATAATCATATTACGGCTTACGCTATCAGAACCAACAGCATTCGAAGCGATAGACAAAACACTCTTCTTAACATCACATTCGGTAAAAGATTCGAAAGTAAACGGAAGAAAATCTGGTGTTGGTATAGAAGAAAGAGTGGTAAGAATGGACTCCTTTTCGGTACTGTCAATTGTATCGGAAGTAGAAAAATGTTTATTGAGAAGTTCTAAATCAATATTTATAGGATTGTTCGAAGATGATTTTCCAACTCCAAGTGTATTAAGAAATTTCCAAGTTTTAGCGGTGTCACTATTTTGTACAGATTTATAAATGTGGCGTCGTTGAGCATCTCTACACAATGTATTGCAGCGATTCCGGGCTTTGTGATATTTTAGACGATTAATATCGGAGTCCTTCGTTTTGTACTTTTGCTTAGCTGTATTCTTTTTATGCATTAACAATTTAATTTCCTCCGATAGCCAAGGAGCAGGCAAGTGCTTCATTTTGACAGGTTTTACTGGTGCATGCATATCGTAAAGTTGAGTAATCAAAGTATTAAAAATGTCCACTTTACGATCGAGAGTGTCTGCACTTATAATGGCAGTCCAATCTAAATTATTTGCGTCCTCGCAAAGGCGACCTTTATCAATCCCTGCAAAGTTACGCTGCAGAAGAATTTTTGATTTAGCTTTAGGAGGACGTATTTTATAGGAGAGATAGATCAGATCATGATAAGAAAAAGAATTGGCAGGACATTGACCGTGCTTAAAAACGAAATCAGGAGATGAGACAATAATGACATCTAGAAGTGAAGGAATACAACCGATGTTGTATTCCTTCATGACCAATGGAACCGAACCGAATGAAAGATACCCCATTATATTTTTAGCACTTTTCAGCATGTCAAAACAGGATCGACTTAAACTAGACTTACGAGTAGGTACATTCATTTGAACCGCATTCTATCAAGCACATTTTTCATTGTTTGTAAGCTTCCTTGCAGGGTATCTAATTGGTTGAATACGATTAATAAATAGGTAATATTATGTTTGTAGTATATTGGGACGTGAGAGCCCAGTAGATACGACCTCTACCTTCGATTCGGAGGGTGTAGGTTCGAATTATACCTCGGCTCCAACTTGTGTGCATTAAAAAAAATATATATATATCACGTGTCTCAAACGGTGAAGGAAAGCATCGTAAGGAAACCTGCATGCCAGGGAATTTTCTTAATTCAATTCTCTGCGTGGTGAACTAATGCCTAATTCTTCTCATTCTGAAAAGAGACTCGAGCTCAGTAGTGAGCCGAATATGGGTTGATAATGAGGTGGTGTATCTACCATTTGCGATTTATTCATTAATAACGGAACATGTATGTACTTATGCGGGACTTTGCCTGTGAGCCTGTGAGCTTTTTCCTATTGGAATTGCTCACTTCAAACACTCAGTATCAATTACTTATTTGATATCTATATTAGAAAAAAATGCATGTCGTCTCCGAAATAATGTCATGTAAAAAAATTCATCCCCCAACAGTATCCGCACTATATCTTCATGCTAACTTTTTTCATTGACTGTGAGCTTATTCCGTGGGGGCGCTATAATTCCGACGCTCGTAAATCTTAACTTTAAGAGAAACGGGGGGAGGATTAAAGATCAGTAATCTTACGTACAGATGAATTATGGGCGTCGCGGTGCGATCCTCTTTATTGTGACTTTAAGAAACTAAGAGGAGATTTTGTTATACGTTCGAAATTAATTTAGATAATGATTAATGGTATCTTCTGTAAGCAGGAAGCTCCCGCGGGTCCCGGTATTTGCATAATTGGAAATATACGGAGATATAAATGCGTGTTAGTTTGCGGTTTCGTTGTGCTGATTCAACTTGTGCCAGTTTCACTAACTGTTTCGTTTTGTTTCAGTGATCCAGTCGATGCGATATTTTTTTTTCATCATCATACATCATTTAACTTTAACTTTTTTTTATAAAAGAATATTTGCCATATTTTTTTTAATATAACCATTATTTCCATTCCCCTCAAAATAGTCGGGAAAACCTGTATTAGGAGTGGGTACGAAAATTGACCAACGGGGCGGGGATCGAACCACCAACCCTCGGTGATGAGTCCGGCCGCTCTTACCGTTGAACTATTGAGGCTTTTTTAAACATATAATAAATTATCATTATACTAAGATATGCGATATCAGAAATGCGATAATGAAGTTTAGTTTTGGAAAACAAAGCAAATTTTTTTTTTGAAAAAATCTTAGTAACCACCATTGAGCTTGAAAAAGGAGTAACACCTTGGAGCTTGAAAGAGGTGTTGTTTTTCCGATCCTAAGACGTAAGATAGCTACTTATGTTCGTAAAGTTGTCGGTCCTACTCGGTATTATTCTGACGAGGTGATGTATCGTCCAATAAGTCGATCAAAACAACTGGTGTAGGCAATAGTGAATTTACCAGTAGGCTAAGTAGGCTGGAGCCTAGGACGGCATTTTTTAAGGGGCTTCAAATTTGACCCAAAAAACTTTCTGTTCTACAGAAATAAAGAAAATTTTTAATGTTTTAATCCCGTATTCCCTGTAAAGTCCTACTAAAATATTAAAACTTGTAATTTTATTGACGCAATTTAAGGTAATTGTATTGATTGCGAACTACTAATACTTATAGAATTTCAGAATTCAGTAGGGGTAAATTTGTAAATTAGGCACTGGGTGTAAGTATGTCTTGTCTCAAAATTATATTGGCTGAAATACACACTGAAGTTAAGCCAATGAAATGCTCAGCTGGCCTATTCACTATTTTGGTCTTTATTATCAACCTATCAAAATAAACATCAAAATAATTGACTAAACGTTATTTACCTACTGTGTGATATTCACCGGATGACATTTTAACATAGAATCTCAATTTCGTATAATTATGTCAAATAGCATACGTCAAAGATAGAGAATAAGATTGCTGAAATGATTCTTATTCTATATACTAATTATTGAACCTCTGCATTTTATCCAAATTAAAAAAAAGTTCAACAACCTACAAGTATTTTCTCTTTGCGACTACTAATTTCTCATATTATCTAAAGGAGTTTCCTCATAAGAAATATTGGAACAATATAGATACTTTCCCGTTTCCGAATAAAGGTTTACCTTGTTCCAGAGTTAACTGAAGGAATATTTATAGCTGCAACTTTATTTAATATCGGGTTTGCGCGCCTTGCGAAAGTAACTTTTAAGCTACCGGGGTATTGTATTTAGCTACGTAATATCCATTTTGATGTAATAATATACCTATTATCATAGATATGTTTATGTATACGTCGGCGAGTGAGTTATTTGAACGGTAAGCAAAATCTACGTTAATTATTGTGATAATAAAATCAGGTTTTCATGTAATTGGGTTTTAGTTATTTACTGTTTAAATAAATAAGACTGTGAAAGATTGATCACGTGACTCTTGTCCAATAACATTGCGTCCAATATGGCGAGTGACCGGTACGCTTTACAGAGTGAAGCACTATGCCTCCACTGTAGCCTGCGAGTTGAGCCGTTGAGTTGTATTCGCGTCTTCCATTTGTTAAGCATAGTGAAATAGTGATAGAGACGTAGAAGTTAAGTAGTGAGTCAGTGAATATAGTGAGTGAGTGAGTTAGTTATCGTCCGGTCCGGTTAGTATTGCATTGTTAGTTACTTAGCTGGGAGCCAACGCGAGCGGAGATGGAGAGCATTGACTAGTCGTAAAGGGCTCAATCCAACTGACATCAGTTGCAAGTCTGAGATCCGCTCGTGCTTGACTACCTGCCCTATGATAGATAACCCTGGTTTACATGTGATAGTATCAGCGCTGTACTTGATCAATATAGAGGGTAGAACTGTAGTTGTAAGTTAAGTGATCGAGTCGGTGATGATTGATAGTGTTACTTTGTGTATCTGCCATCCTTGACACATAAAGCTTAGAACCTGCCCTGAGGCTACAGCTTCTCCGTTAACAGAAATAGTATTTGTTTATTTGTTGAACACCATAGAACGAAAGCTTGTGATAGACCAGCTGGACTTATTCACTAATTTGGTCTTTATTAACAACTTTTTAAAATAAACATCAAATCAACTTTATGTCATACTGTCATACTGTATGTAACTACTGTGTGATATCCACGAAGGGTTGTCAGTAGGCACTGGATGATATTTGTTACTTATAATCTGAATTTCGTATATATGTACGCTATCTATATATACTTGATCGCTAACTATGGGCCTCATAAGAAGGCTCAGAGTCACACAGGCGATGGTACGAGCTATGCTTGAAGTATTTCTGCGTGATCGAATCAGAAATGAGGAGATCCGCAGAAGAACCAATGAACCACAGACAACGTGTCGCAAAGCTGAAGTGGCTGAAGTGGCTGAAGTGGCTGAAGTGGTGGTGGGCGAGGCACATAGTTTGAAGAGCCGATGGACGTTGGAGTCCCAAGTGTTGGAATAGCGACCGCGCACTAGAAAGCGCAGTGTTGGTCGACCCCCCCACCAAGTGGGCTGACAACATCAAGCGAGTAAGTATATTTATTTATTTTAGAATTTAAACTATCGTGTGTGTTGTTCATATTAATTGATTATGAAACACGGCTAAAACTCACGTGATATTAATTCGGAGACCGGAGAGAGACTCCTCTCTCAGCGTGCGATGCGAGCAGCTACGCGTCGCGCAGCCGCTTCGTAGTTTGGATCATGCCGCGTTGCAAGAACCAGTTCATGACTAAGGGCCCTGTATGGGTTCGAAGCTAGTCGGGCATACTCCGACCTAATATCACGTGAGTGAAACATACTCTTACTCCTACTAACCACTTACATACTTAATTAAGCCATGCATGATGAGGTACTCGTATTGGTGATGTCTAATATTTTCAATACATTAACTGAAAACAAAATCTAAAACATTACCCACCCTCCACCAACCATAGAGTGCAGCCACTTTGTCATTTGAATAAGATGTTATCATTCCGTAAAACTTTCAAAATATCCCAATGAAACTCTCCAACAAAGGTGTAATTGAAAGATCGGAAATTCCCAAGCAAGCACATATTTCAAAGGCGCTCTTCTTGCCCGGATAATATAAGAAGATAGAGGACAGACTCGGATATAAAATATGGCGTCCTTTCATGAATCTTATTAAGATATCCACCGAAAATGGAAAAGGATGGAGCTATTACATTTTCCCTGGGGGTAATAAAGATGGAAGACAATACTAGGTTTATGTATATTAAAATAATACGGTTGGTTAAAGACGTGTGCGTGGTGCTGGGTGGGAATTTATCGTCGCTATGAATATGATTTTCTTTAAGAAGCGGATGTAGTTCCCTTAAGAGGTATTTAGTGTCAAAAGACTCTTACCGTTATACGGTGGTTTGTGTACGCTATTCTATTTATATTTAGATGAGCTAATTTGAGGAAGTGTGCCATAATTGTTACTGCAACCAATTTGGAATGAAGGGTTGAAACTACAGGTACAAGAGGTTTAATGTAGTACATGACATTTAGACTTCCTGGATAATGTCTTAATCGACTTCGTGAACACTATCTTTCTTTATCATCATAGATCGTTATATTATATGTATGTATGTATATATGTATTTATTTATATATAGTATTGATATGTACTGTTATAATTCATATATTTATTTCAATTTATTTTTTAATGTATTTAATATTATTTACTTTTATTATTTATGTATTAAGTATAATATGTTTCCTCACTTTTTTTCTGTTGTACCTATCCATTTCTTTTGTTTAAAATCTCTCCCACTGCCAAGGGTCACCGGCAGAGATCTCTTATAGAGATAAGTGTTTCCTTGTCCACTGTTTTTCTTTTTACTTTTGTGTGTTACTAATATTGGTACAAAGTAAATTAAAAAAAAAAAAGAAAAAACATGTAGCTGAATGATGAAAGTTTACCATTTAATAAAAGGTGGACTACTGTATGTTCAGTCACGTAGGTATAAATAAAAAGTTATGCCCTGTTGAAGGGTTGAAACTACTTGCATGAGGTAGGGTGCAAGGCGGTTTATTGTAGGACATGTAATGTAGCTGATATATAAAAGTTTTCCTGTTAACTGGACTATCCATATATTCAGTCACGTAGGTATAAATAAAAAGTTATGCCCTGTTCCAATATGCAATTTTTAGATGTTTTTTTATTCAAAAGATTGAAGTAGCCATATTTTTTTAAATACACCTATATTACCATTGCCCATAATCATCATAATAAACGGCAAAGACGTACCGCCAAGCTAATTTAGCGTTTCAGTACGATGCCGCGTAGAAACCGTCAGAGGTAAGGGTAGAATAAACTTCTAAGTACCACTTCCAAGGATCACAAATTAGGAAATCGAAGAACCAAAGTTACCAACATAACACAACGAGTCGCAAAGTTAAAGTGGCCATAGACGGGGCACATAGTTGAAAGAGCCGATGGACGTTAGGATCCCAAGGTGCTGCTGGAATGGCGACCCTGCAATGTGCAGGGTTGGTCGACGCTCACCAGGTGGCCTGAACACATCAAGCGAGTCTCAGGGATTCGCTAGATGCAGGCGGCTAAGGATTGTGCTGTTTGGAAGTCCCTACAAACGCCTACGTCCTGCAGTGGACGGCCATCGGCTAATATGATGGTCACTTCTAAGTAAGCCCGCTTCTGGGTCTTGGTCTGCGAGGTGGTATCAAGGGCTAACTTGCCATTGCATAAAACATTTGACGGATTTACAATGCGGAGATCCTGGGTTCGATCCCCGGCTGGGCAGATTAAGATTTTCTTAATTTGTCCAGGTCTGGCTGGTGGGAGGCTTCGGCCGTGGCTAGTTACCACCCTACCGGCAAAGACGTACCGCCAAGCGATTTAGCGTTCCGGTACGATGCCGTGTAACCGAAAGGGGTGTGGATTTTCATCCCCCTCCTAACAAGTTAGCCCGCTTCCATCTTAGACTGCATCATCGCTTACCATCAGGTGAGATTGTAGTCAAGGGCTAACTTGTAAAGAATAAAAATAAAAATAAATAAATAAATAAACAAAATCTTCAATCGTATGACGTCACTTCCAGTATTCGTAGTTCCGTGTAAGCCACGTAGGCACTACGCCATAATTCATGAGTTTCTTTCAAAACTGCAACACACGCTATCGCACATGCAAAATAACTTCGGGATACGGTTAGCGAAAACCGATAATAAACTTTCACGTCTCCTGCCGAATGGATTTTCATTTTGGAGACTGTTCGGTTTTATTACAATGATTAATCGCTGTGTTATTACCTATCTCTTGACTTGCACGTGTTATTGTTATTCCATTTTCTTTCCTATACATATATTATACCTGTTTTCTTTCCTGTACTGTACTGTATTGCAATGCGAATGACCAACCCTCATGCCCAGCGTGGTCATTTTACGGGCATTAAACCTTAATATGGATAAAGCACAAACGACGTTTTTTATACATTATATTTATTTATTTTCCGTTTAGTGATTAACTGATTTATTTTGCTATACTCCGCAGAATAACAACAAATCCAAACGAAAAGACTATGCCCAGATCCATTAAAACGATTTTTAGCAAAATAAAACAATTTAATTATTTAGTATTTAGTATTCATTATAATTTCGCAAAGTACCTAATGCAATATTGCCTTTTCTAGTGATTTTAAAAGCCAAAGGAAACTATGATGTTAAAGTTCCTATTTATGTCGTAGGCATTCTAAATGAGTTTTACGTTACTTACAGTAAAATCAAAAAGGCCTATTTTTCCAACCTTAAAAACTCTGTTAGCAAATCCAACGGTACAAGATGAGTATAAATAAATAAACTATTGCAGAACAAATATAACTATAACCCGTTTGATCATAAATAAAAAAAATAAAACGTAATCTTACTAATATTATAAACGCGAAAGTTTGTAGATGATTGTTTGGATGTTTGTTACTCTTTAACGCCGCAACTACTGAACCGATTTGGCTAAAACTTAGAACAAAGATAGATAAAACCCTGGATTAACACATTGGCATCAAACCGAAAAAAAATATGGTTCCCGCGGTATAAGTGAAAAACTGAATTCCACGCGGACGAAGTCGCGGGCGTCCGCTAGTATTCTAATACTTGCTTCCGTTCGTTTTGAGTACTTTCTATAAGTAGGTACAAAAAGACTCGTTAATAAATAAGTAAAACAATACACAATAAACTCTGCCCACAGATTACGGGGCCTACGAAAATGAAGTAGCCGGAGAAATTTGTCATTCCCCACTTTATCACCGGCAATCATCCAAACGGGGCTTATTCATAAATCTCTCCGGCATTATTCCAAAGGTGAAACAACAAACATTGCCGGTATAAATCTGCAACGTATCGCGGTTCCGAGTTACCCGCTTTACACACTGTTCGACAGAATGATGAGCAAAATAATAATAATAATTTATTTGATTCAGGCTATACACCCATTTAAAATATACAGATAAATACTTTATGTTATACCAAATATAACATACTTATTGACTAACAACCTTATTCTAACAAGCATCATATAGATAGTTAGTTGTATTTTGAAGCTTTTAGAATAGATAGTTTAGTACAGTAAATAGATTGGATCCAAACAAATCTTACATTATTATTTCAATAGTCCAATAAATAAATTTTAATTAGAAACAAACCGTTTAAGACCAATAATAATTAATAACCCTGTAATATATATTTTTAATGACATTGTACGATCTTTAGTGTTGTTCTATTAGGTATTTTTTTACTATTATGTTAAGCAGTTTTTGTGGACTTTGTAGACAAAATATAGAAATTATATAGCTATCGTATCAGCTTAGGAATAGATATTGGTTTTAAGATGCAATTTGATCATTTATCCCTCCTAAAGTCTTAATACGTCTGTGGCAACGTGTGTTTGTTTGACGGGATTTATAAATCGCCTCTGGATTACATTTCGAAATATATCAAATCCTAAACGACCTTTGCTAAAATAAGAATTGTTTATCTATAACCACGTTGCTAAAATAATAATTTTTACCTTTTTTTCACTGCGTCAGTGTGTCTCCAACGTTATCTGCCACAGTCGCGCCATAAGACAATAGTAACGCAATAATAAAAATGTTGAATAGCCCTCGTAATGATGTTCCCGCGATGCATTGTGCCGTGATAACGGATAAACTGTACCCCGAAGACGCATATACCATCTCTTTGTACTGACTTATTGCTATTTTATCTTGGAGATTTTTGCTTACCGTTACTAACCTGAGATTCTTCTTTCATTTTCTTTACTAAGCAAAATATAACGCTAGACTCCATCGTCATAAAGTATATCCATCGTCATCGTCATAATGTGACGAGAAATGTGACGTTGACATTTTTTAAAAATTCGTTGAGGGTGTAAAGCTTGGCAAGTTCGTTGATGACACTCCCATGATAGGCGAGCGACGGGGGGAAAGGACTGCGCGGGTGTGATGTCGTGCGCACGGGGCATCGCTACCTCCTCCAGGCCCGTGCGAACCATCGGGAGTGCTACGAATGAATTTGCTAAGCTATAGTTGTATAAGGTTGATGAGTAAATCTGAAGAAAACATATACGTTTGCAAAATGTAATTTAAATTTTCAATTCACAGATCTCGACAATAGTGCTAAATTTATTTTTTTTCATTGGAACCGACTATAGATGCATGTTCATAAACTTTGTATTTTAATAAAAGCACCAACAAAAGCACTCGATTACTACTTAGGGTTGCTGTTTCGACCAAATAATCGCTGAACATTTAAGTGATACTTTAAAAAGAAGGAAAAGGGGTAGTCATGGAAAAAATAATATTCTTTCTTAACTAAAAATTCACTGTGTTGCCACAAAAAAATATACGTTTTCGCTAGAAAAATCCGTACAATCAAATACCAAGACATTCATTTGGTTGCCATAAACATATCGTATATTTTGAGCGTTTATTATCCAAACCGACCTCCTCACTTATCTTCGCTCGCGTATTGTTAAAAAAGATGATGACTTAGGAACTGAGAGTCCCATTAAGTACGTCTATTCATGTGGTAACTTGCGGAAGGGGGTGGGAGTCTCGGGTGCTATGGGGGTGTGAATACAAATAAAGAAGCGAGTTGTTTAAAAAACGTAACAAGCGGGTATTCTGGGAGATAAGGCTGCGTTTCCGCCGTCTCCCCGCTGTCGCGGAATTATTTCAGTGATTCGACGAAACCCGATGTCGTGGCTGTCTCATTCAACACTCAGTATCTTTAAAAATGTATAGGGATGCTAACAGCTTTATCGACAATGGTAATCTATACTAATATTATAAAGAGGTAAAGTTTGTAAGTTTGTAAGTTTGTCACATTTTTTAAATGGGGTAATCTTCGGAACTACTGGTCCGATTTTAAAAATTCTTTCACCAGTAGAATGCTACATTATCGGGGAGTGCTATAGGATATATTTTATATAGATATCATATATATTAACCGAGTTATCACAGTTTTTGTCATACAGGTCGGACCGAAAATCCTCTTAAATAGACTTATTCGCATGCGCTGCCTTAACTATTGTGTAAAATTGAAATTAATGTATGGAGACTTTATGTATCTTTAAAAGTTCTACAAAAAAGTCCGCGACACCATATATCTATCTTCTATATATTAGCAGATATAGTACCTTTTGTGTTTAAAAAAATATTAATTTTATATACTTAGGTTACGTCACTATTTATACAACTAAACTTTAATCCTTATTAAAATAAATTATTTAATAATCACAAGGATAATATGGAGATAAGATTTGCTCTTTACAGTATGTTAATTAGTTAAATAGTTTCGGAGATATTACAAAATTTCTAAAAGACGCAGAAATTCCGATATATGACGCCCCGCGCTTTCATTTACGTAGTTCCCGTTCCCGTGTGAATATGGGGATCAAACATAGCCTATGACACTCGCAAATAACGTAGCTTTCTATTGGTAAAACAATTTTCCAAATCGGTCCAGTAGATCCAGAGATTACCTCCTATAACCACACAAACTTTACCTCTTTATATTATTAGCATTGAAGTATCTATTTCCCTTGATCATCGCACCACTCTCGAAGGGCTGGACCGATTTTGCTAAGGGTACGAGTAAGATAGAGAAGTTATAGAGTAGGGTAGGGTACGGGTAGGATAGGGAAGTGGTAGGGTAGGGGTAGGATAGGCGTGAGATAGGGGTACGAGTGGGATAGGGGTAGGAAAGGGATAGGGTACGGGGAGAATATAGGTAGGATGGGGGTAGGGTGTAGGTAAGGTAGAGGTAGGTTTAGGGTAGGGTAGGGTAGGGTGGGGGTAGGTGTTGGGTAGGGTAGGGGTAAGGTAGGGGTAGGGTACGGGTGGGGTAGGGTAGGGGTAGGGTAGGGTAGGGGCAGGGTAGGGGCAGGGTAGGGGTAGGGTAGGGGAGGGGTCGGGTAGAGTAGGGATAGGGTAGGGGAGGGGAGGGGTAGGGTAGGGGTATGGTAGGGGTAGGGTAGGGGTAGGGTAGGGGTAGGGTAGGGGTAGGGTAGGGGTAGGGTAGGGGTAGGGTATGAGTAGGTAGGGTAGAGGTCGGGTAGGAGCGGGGTAGAGGTGGGGTACGGTAGGGTAGGGTAGGGGTATGGTAGAGGTAGTTGAAAGTTTACATCGAGTTTCACGCGGACGAAGTCGCGGGCGTCCGCTAGTTAAAAAATAATTAAGCACCGATTATATTTTCATGTTCTTGTTTTGTATTTTGGAAACAAAGATGTTGTTCGCTTTTACTTTTAAAGATATATTTAGTTTAGTGAGTTAATTTTTCTCTTTAATATATCTAAGTATTGGCAAATATGCTTAGATTTACTTGGATCGGTTTTCATCTTCACACAATAAGTACTTAGTGATTAATAAGATATCATAAACAGATTACCGTCCAAAATACAAGATGCAAGATACTTAAAAAAGCATTTCAGATACCAGATACAAATAATAATTTCATTCAATTATTTCATTATTATGATTTTTATGACATTTTTGTAAAATTAACCAAAATTTAAATCAATTGGATTTTGATTTTGTGAAATTTATTTGTGTGCTGAATATTATATCTTAATTGAGTTGATCTTGATTGCTTTCACGACACTGCCAGTGCTCTTAATAATGTGTTCATTCGCTTTCGTTCATTACTAATTGACGTATACCATCATTGTAGAGAAAACGGAAGCTATTATGGCATTCAGATCCAAGCAATGCGTTTTAGAAATAACGATCCATGTAACGAATCTATGTCCAAGAAAACCTGGGTTACGTAACGATACTTAATGATTACGTAACGATGCCTGACGGGACTAGAAACTAGATGAAAATGAATTGTAACCTATTGCATTTTTTTTATTTACAATAACAGTAGACCCATTGTAGAGTATATGTATTATGTAGTGTGTAATATGTGATTTAATAATTAATTTATCGTATTCATTTCCAGACTAACACCACCGTGTCCCATCACTACAGACAGATCTGTAAAGAGCGCGGTGTCAGATGCCCGCCTGTTTCTTAATTTCCTCTCGCGAAGATAAGATTGGCTTTTAGCTTTTTATTGAATTTTCTTTAGTAGAACCACTTTACAACTCACTCTGAAACAGTTTTACACCGACAGACAAGTGTCAAGTTAAATATTTGTAATTTAGGTTGTTATTATGAATTCATCAAGTAGTATTTCATAGATTAAAAAATCATTCCTACTAACGTACATTGGAGAACAATTTTGAAAACTATGAAATTTATGAAAAAGCTACTCTTTCATAACTCGAAGTGCTTTGCTCCTACTGTACCTATAGAGTAAGATCCCAGAGCCGTCTGATATGACCTATTTTCACATAGATGAAACCTTACTTTCTCAGTAGCGTCTCATGTGCATTGAATACCTGCGTGCTTGTGGAGCTCGCTGTGTGACACCTGGACAGGTACCAGGTAAGAGAGGTAAGTAAAAATAAGTGTTTCTTAACTTAAATTTATATGTCTAACTTTTATACATATAATTATGTTGTGTAGAACATTAGTCTAAACTTGTATCATAAGTGTCAAATACTTTCCATGGGCCAGAACTTTTGTCAGACGCTTTAAAGCTCCACTAAAAATAGCTGAATTTACTTATTTTTACATGTCTGATTTTTTAATATGTTATGTAGAGATTTTTTTTTATGACATAAAATGGAATTTGTTTGAAAACAGAATGTTAGATAGCAAAAATGAAAATATGATGAAAAACGATGCAGGCATAGGTAGTTGATAAGGCCCCTGAACCCTCGAATCCTTGTTCAGAACTCCATATTTGGACCATAGGTACTAGGAGTACATAAGAGAAAAACGTTCAGCCTTCATAAAATGATGTAATTGTCTAGTTGTCGCTGGCTATCGTTCAATGAGCCTAATACTTAGGTATTAAGGCTTTCAAAAGACTGATCAACCTTGATCAACCTTAATGATGGTAGGATAGTATTATGACTGTATCCATTTTACTCATCACGAACATAAGAATGCCGAATATATTTGTGTTATCTGCCACGTAAACCGCCTTATAGCAACGACTGCACATTTCCGCGCGCCTGATGTGATGGCAACGCTTTCCGGTGCACTTTATCTTCAGTTTAATGATATACAGAAAAATAACAATAGAAAAGTAACAAACTTGACAAAATATCATTATCTACCCATATTCGGCTCACTGCTGAGCTCGAGTCACCTCTCAGAATGGAAGGGGTAGGCCAATAGTCCACCACGCTAGCTCAATGCAGATTGACAGACTTCACACACGTAGAGAATTAAGAAATTCTCAGGTATGCAGGTTTCCTCACCGTTTGACCGTTTAATTTCTTAAAATGCACACAACTGAAAAGTTGGATGCCCCTGACCGGATTCGAATCCACACTCTCCGGAATCGGAGGCACAAGTCATATCCACTGGCCTATCAGGGCTCAGTACAAAATATATAAGATTAAAAAGTCATTTCATATTCTTTGTGCACGATGTGACCACCTTTAAGTAAAATCATATGTGTTGCGCTAGCTTTTAAAACAATTTTAGTTCTGTTTATATAATTATGTTAAATCCAATTAAAATTGTGTCCAATTAAATGAATAATATGTCATGGTTAAGTATATTTTACAATGAGTAACATGATTGTTTTAAGATTAAAGGATGAAAAAGTTATGGTATTAATAAATATTCATTAAAATTTAATAAAACATTGAAATTTATTCGATTCGTATTTTAAAAGATATAAATAGTTTTTAATACAGATTTTTTCTATTATATCCATAAACCACTGTTGTACTACTTTATTTACCACAACAAACACTTCCTCAATATCGGTTTAGCCGTGAAGTGAGGTGAAGCAATAGTTTATATTTTATAAAATTTTAATTATTTTTGTAAAGTAGGTACTTATTTACTTACATAACATTACTATAATGATTATTTTGTAATGTATTTACTTACATTACATTACTTAATATAAACCCTGAAACCTGAATCCGTAACTTTATAAAGCATTTTAAATGCATAATGGTAGGTACAATTATTATTTAATTAACTTCATAGGTTACCAAATGACGTATTCATAATTAATTACTTGTGTGGAAATTTTCTACCTCATTAACTGAAAACGTATTGGTAGTACACCAATACGTTTTCAGTTAATGAAAGTTAATTTATGTTAGTAACAATATCATTTAACTATATAAATTATGCTAGCTGGCCCGGCAAATATAAATTTCTTTCAAAAAAAGTGGGGTAGGAATTTGAAAAAACTATTCGCCTAACAAAATATAAAAAAGAACATTAAAATCGATGGAGCCGTTTTGAAGAGTTTGGCCTAATCTGCAAAAATCAGCTCTAAGGATAGTCGATAGTTTGTCAAAATAAAAAAAAGATTACAAGCTCAGAGGCGATTTTGCAGAATAGATAAAGAAGGTTTTAAATAGCAAGACATTTTTATGTGCCCCACAATTTTGTACGACTCGGCATAAAAATTGTAGCAAAAAGTTAACATAACACCAAGTCCCGTCGCCGCCCCGTCAACGTCCTAACCAAGTTACTTATGCTTCTCTACGTGTGTGAAATCTGCGAATCTGCATTGGGCGAAAATGGTTAGACTATTAGCCTAACCCCTCTCATTCTGAGAGTAGACTCGTGGTCAAAAGTGAGCCGAATATGGGGTGTTGATGATGATAAAGTCATCAATACATCGGTATATTTCTAAAGTTTAGAATCTAAACAAATCACGCTTTCAATTCACTGGATCGAAAAAAGAAGAACAAAAAGCTGCCCCTCCAAATAAATCGTCGGATTTTCCAAACAAACAATTCAATTTGAAGAAACATCACAAAAATTATCTTTTAATTGTTCAGAGCGGCGCGGCAGAATTAGATACGATGATCGCGGCACAGTTGACACCTCTGTCAAGTGTTAGGGGGATGGTTTTAGAGATCCGTACTGTGCAAAATAAACTGCAACTTTGTATAGTATACACCCGTTGCCAGCTAATCTATATCTATACTTATAATAAAACTGTAACAGGTCCAATTCTGTACATTGAAGATATTTTGAAAATTTTTGTTGCGGGGCATTATATAATCGATACTGAAGCTATAAATATTTTTTTTCGATTTTTTGTCTGTCTGTCTATCCGTGTTTTTTTGTTATTCGGGCATCACGCTGAAACTACTGAATGAATTCAGATGAAACTTTTGCTCGATTTAAGACCATAATATGGAGAAGGATACTTTTTATAGGGAAAATAAAATCAGAAGGGGGTGAAATAAGGGTTTGTATGGAAAGTCCTCTATTATTAGAGTAACAAATCTAAAAAAATGTCCATAAATCATGAAATTTTTAAAATTCTACCCCTAAGATGAAATAGGGGTTGAAAGCTTACATTTATTTACACGTCGCGGGCGTCCGCTAAGTTATATTATAAAGCAAAAGTGTTTGTTGGTATTTTTATATAAACGCCTTGATTTTTATAACCTGGTATAATTTTTTAGCTCAGCAGTGAGCCGATGACGGATGGTGATAGGTTGATGACGACGACGACGATCCGGGGAAGTACTACCGCCATTTTAATATCTGCCGCTTTGCAGGATTGCGGTGTTCCGCTCTGAAGGGCACGGTTGTTGGTATATTCATAATTACAGGCACGCAAGAGCTTTACTTGGAGAATGGCGACCCCGAACCGGAAAGCGCAGTAATGGTCGACCCCCCACTAGGTGGACTAAGGACATCAACCGGACTGCAGGGAGCCGCTGGATACTGGCGGCTCGAGACCGTTTCGTTTGGAAGTCCATGCCAGAGGCATTTGTCCAGCAGTGGACGTCCCTCGGTTGTTAAAGATGATGATAAAGAGGTTTACAAGTGGCACTTTAAGAAGACGAAGAAGAAAAATCAGGGTTTGAAAGAACCCTCAGAAACTATTAGCTCCTATCAATCTTGGTCACATTTTTTAAAAAGCTAATTTCCTGAGACGGTCGTTCCATCGTTGCATTTAAAACGGGGATGTCTTTATTATCATTGCTCGTCTTTAAACAGTTGATTAGTCCCCCACACCGAGCTATCCTGTGGGATGTAATTAAACGATTTTAATGAGTTTCTCGTTAAGAATTAACTTTGTTTTTGTCTTGGGAAACATAACAGATTAAGAAAATTTATTACTCGTGATTTAAATTGTTTTGGTTTAGTACACAGATTAAAGAATAATTGGCAGACAGAGCGCACGGGATACGACGTTATCGTAGCCGTTCCAAATACTTAATTCAAAAACGAATACATTCTTGACTCTGCACGACACAGAGCATCGCATCAGTAATTTTCATGAAAAATGGCGTCTTATGTTTTTAAATATTTTAAAACTGTTCACAAAAACTAAAGAAATAAGATGGAGTATTTTTTATTGGTAGTTATTGATTATTATACTAAATTACGTAATTGTTGTTAGTGTTGAATTTTGAAATCATCATTATCAGCCGATGGACGTCCACTGCTAGACATAGGCCTCTTCCATGGACTTCAAAACAAAACGGTCTCGAGTCTCTAGCATCCATCGGCTCCCTGAAACCCGGTTGATGTCTTCGGTCCACGGTCTTTGCGGTGCGGGGACGCCATTCCAGCACCTTGGGACCCCAACGTCCATCGGCTCTTCGCAATATGTAGCCTGCCCATTGCCACTTCAGTTTCGCGACTCGCTGAGTTATGTCAGTGACTTTGGTTTGTCTGCGGATTTCCTCATTTCTTATTCGATCACGCAGAGAAACCCCAAGCATAGCTCACTCCATCGCCTGCTGAGTGACTTTGAGCCTTCTAATAAGGACATAGGTCATCACTGGCAACACGCACTGTTCACTTTCTTTCGTCTTCAGGCACTTAGGAATTTCGGACGAAAAGATGTCGTGGAGTTTCCCAAACGCTGTCCAGCCCAGCAAACGCAAATTTTGAAATACGAATTAATTATTAAAAAAAAGTTTGTATATGCGCATGACAAGGAGACGCATGACGTTTGGTTTTTTTATGGGTTTCGCTAGGTTAGGTTTAGGGCTTCGTCTAAGTTATGGGAAATACTCCCGAGCACCCTGTAAAATCCAACAAACACAGACTCAAAGATTACTCCTATGTCATCAGTTTATCCTTACACATACGGCAGAATACGGCAGTGTCGGGCAGGGTAGAGCCACGGGTAGAGAAGTAGGTAAATAGTTAAGCCAGGCGCAGACTGAGAGCGTGGGATCTTTTCACCTGAGGTCGCGATACATGCGGGGTAATTTAACTGTATCCATGCTTAGCAAATATTACCGCCTGCGGAAACACGATAGTTGATTATTTATCGTTCTATTAAATTGAAAAATTGTTTTTTTTTACATTTTAGTTTTTAAATATTTTTTTGGCAATACGTCTGTCGGCCATGATGATCTAAATTTAAACTGTTTTATGATATCACATTAACAAATCCCTTACAAACGAAGCGTTTGACAAAATTAGTTAACAATTAGTTCGACATTTAGTACATCAAGTAACATTGTGACGCCGCAAAATGGACAACAGCATTTGGAAATTTGAAAAAATACATAATATTTAAATTAAGTTTATAAGAAATCCTTAACTTTTATTAATTAATATCGATATAATTATTTCGGACCCTTATATTATGTTCTATGCGAAATTAATATTCTTTGTATTAAATTTGATAGGAGTATGAGTCAACTACCCTATGATGAGAACAGGGCTTGTTTGGGACATAGACAGAGTAAAGGTGACATAGATTATCTTTCTACAAGCTTCGAAAACTAAAACTACTTTTTATAATAGTAGACAAATATCTTCACAGTTACAGTCTTCTAGCGATATTCGTCCGTGTGGAATTCAGTTTTTCACAAATCCTGTGGGAATCATTGATTTTTCCGGGATGAAAAGTATCCTACGTGTTAATCCAGGGTATTATCGGTTCAGTAGTTGCGTCGTTAATGAGTAACAAACATCCATACAAACTTTTGTGTTTATAATATTAGTAGGATAGTAGTAGATACGATTCGATACGATAGTTCTTCTATAAAGAAGAACCTTGAACCACCTCTAACACGTTAGCCTTCGAACAAAAAGAAGGCATTATAATAGGTCCGAAGCTACGATGTCAGATAGACACACACACATAAACAGTTATGCAGACACACCGACAGGGGTTAAAGCGGTGGTATTATCAGCTCTATGTTTGTCCGGGATGCATAAGTGCGATTTAGCTAGATGTCAGGGTGTGGCCTTACTCATGCGTTAATTTCGTCGCGACAAATTAATTCGAACACAGATTTAGATGCGAGCGAAATGCACGTGGTCTATCCCTTTTGAAATAATGTTAGCGCAGTATGAAATATTGCATTCTGCTGTTTACACGAGGTAGAGGAAATAATGTATACACATCATGTAAATTTCTCATGTTTTTCGGTAATCATTAAGTAATTTAGTTGGATTTTTTTTAATTTAAATGTTTCCCTATTTTATTTTGAGTAAATTTTCGATTTCTACTAGATGAATTTAAAGTTCTGAAGATTTCAATATTTAACTTTTGTACTTAAATTTTAAAACAGATATTTGTTTATATTCCTGATTCAACTTAATTTTGATGATGTATTTGTAATTTCAATACGCTTTTGAGTTTTAGTATATAAATTGGCAGTTCGTCTAACCTCAAAAAAAATATTGTTCTATATATAATTTCCAATTTTTTCCAAAAATAGTTTAAGTAATCCTGAGAAAATACCTGCCTATCCTGAAATATAAATTTCTCATCTGTAGAAATATGTTGAAAAATGAAGGAGTCGATCCCTGGATCACGACTTTTCCATTTCAACTAACTAGACACAAAATACCTAGTAAACTAACAAAAGGATAAAGTTTCTGCACCTATCTATCAGAATTTCTGTCACCAAGGGTTGCCTGTAAAAGATTGCTTTTAGCAATAAGGCCACCTTTGCTTGCTCACATCTATTTTTTTCATATTTTTTGTTTTCTTTCTTAACTTTTTAATCATATTTTTGTGCGCAATGTAGTTTATCTTCGTCTTCTTCTTCAACTAAATTAACAATTAGGTAAGTAGTATCAAAAGGAAATTGATACAAATTTGAATTTTAAACAGTCTTTGATTTTGAGTTTATAATAGCAGAAAAATAATTCAAACGGAATTGCGTTCGGATCACTCTTAAAAATAAATGAGTGAGAGATAATTGAATATCCCGCCCCGATTGGCTCGATGAATAAAAAATAAGCCGCGGTTCACCTCGAGCCAAAACCGAGGGAGTAAAAAAAATAATATTATCCCCTGGAAATGAATTAAGCGTTTCGCAGATACTGTTCGAGCGGGAGGTAAATAGAGTTCTTTACTATGGAGACGGCTTTTTCCGCATTGACTGCAACGAGCATTGAAACGCGTAGAAACAGAGCCTGCAACTTCCAGATATACCTAGTTATATTTGATGACGGCCTCCGTGGCGCCGTGGTGTGTGCGATTAATTTACAAGACTGAGGTCCTGGGTTCGATCCCCGGCTGGGCAGGTCGAGATTTTCTTAATTAGTCCAGGTCTGGCTGGTGAGAGGCTTCGGCCGTGGCTAGTTACCACCCTACCGGCAAAGACGTACCGCCAAGTGATTTAGCGTTCCGATACGATGCCGCGTAGAAATCGAAAGGGATGTGGATTTTCATCCTCCTCCTAACAAGTTAGCTCGCTTCCATCTTAGACTGCATCATCACTTACCATCAGGTGAGATTGTAGTCAAGGGCTAACTTGTAAAGAATAAAAAAAATTATTTTATTTAGGTATTCATTGTTAGAAAAATCAACAGCATTACCAAAAATGAAATTTTACAATACTTCCTATTTGTTACAGCCAATTACAGATTTTCCATTCATCCATTCATTCATTCACTATCAACCCATATTCAGCTCACTGCTGAGCTTGAGTCTCCACTCAGAACTTAACAACAAAAAGTCAATAGTCGATCACAGTAAGTAAAGAAATTGAAAATGTGTAAACGTAGTTTTGTGAAAGAAATTTAATATTATAAAGGCGAAAGTTTGTGTGTAAGTATATTTGTTCCTCTTTTGCACTGCGGCTACTGAAGCGATTTGGCTGAAATTTGGAATGGAAATAGATTTCACGATTCCCGCGGGATTTGTAAATGAATTCCACACGGACGAAGTCGCGGGCGTCCGCTAGTTTCAAAAAGTACCTACTATTGAAACCGAGTACTTTGATGTTGTAACTTTCAAAAGAAGCCCTTTCTAGTCCAATTTGGCACAAAATCTTCCGATTCTCGGGGTAAGTAGGGAATAAAATTAACGGAGGATGATCGCTAATGAAAATAAATTGGCGGCGGGAGATTTGAGATTACACCGAGCAGAGCACTGAGCGACAAACAGCGTACGGACTACGGCACTCGGGGACTTGTTATATGGCGGCTTTTTCTCTGTAAATTAACACAAGGCTGAAAAAACTTTTGGTTAAATAGATTTGCTAAATTTAATATATGTTTGTTTGGTTAGATTTAAAAACAATTTTTGGAGTTTACTCCATAAGAATCGATTTTTCATATACAGCCCCCGGTATGAAAAATATATGGGCAAAAAATTCGATGAACGAATGACAGCGTTATGTTTTTTGTGCGCAACAGCGTTCCGCAGCCTGCTGCTCCTCGGTTGCGCACCTTTCACTTTTCAGGCGTAGGTATTGAGATGTACATAGTGTATGCTGCGGGGCAACATACACCTATTTAGACAGTCGATCTGTAACTCCAACTGTGCCATTGGTGGTGACTGTGACTTCTTTTTTTGTTGTTCATTAATGAGCTTCTGCAAGTAGTAAAGTAAGCCTAGTCTTGTAACTATACATATTATACACTTATTATAAGTACGTAAAGTACAAGTACGTCGAGATCTGCGAAAGAAAAAAGTTACAAACATGAGAAAGCTGAAGTGACTATGGGCACGCAGTCCAAAGAGCCGATGAACGTTGCGGTCCAGAGGTGGAGAGATTCGACCCTGCCATGCCATTGCAACCACTCCAGAAAGTGCAGTAGGTACCAGTAGATCCCGTCATATGGGCTGATGACATCAAGTGAGTTATAGGAAGCGCTGAAAGCACGCGACTCGAAACCATGGTATGTGGAAATATGTAAGCCTGATAATAATCATTACCCATCATCATGAAATGTTCATTAACATTTCTGCAGTATAAATAATACGTATAAAAAATAGTACGTTTTTGACGGCAACCACGCCTGATGTTTAATGGTTAATGATTAATGATTTAATGTTTAATTGCAGACTCTGGTGGAACGGTTAATAATAAAACAGTCAAAGAAAAACAAGATCTAGAACATAAACTATGATTTAATTTTTCATATCGAAACTTTGTAGTTTATTTTGCGTCTTATCGTCTGCGATGCCATCTAGTATCGAAAATTCGAGTTACGATCTGCTAGATAATTAGATAAATTATAATGCAGTGTAGGGAAGCTACTCATTAATATTCTTCATACTTCCATCCCATGATTATCTATCTTCAGATAAAATTAAAGACACAAGCTAATTTGTTGACGAATTAAAAACATACAGTAACGAACAGTTTTAATATTTCAAATACGCACGCGCAGTTATTAGGGGGTCGGAAAATGAGAGGTTCATCTTCTTAAGTCAATGTAAGGATAAGGCCTGAGTTATGGCTGCCTGGATTGCCGCTTATTACAGTAAGTACCTTCGTGTTGCGTAAATGGATCCTTTTCTCTTCATATATTACGGTGTAATGTGTAAGAATGTTTAAACAATAAATACAACAGCCAAGCTTTATTTTTCAAGATAAAGTAAACTCTTAGGTTATGTATAAAAAAAAATATTTATCATTTTCAAACTATTTTGTCAGCTCACCACTGGGGCAGGTCTCTCTGCTTATAGGAGAGGAGATATGGAGCTTAGACCCCACTACGCTATTCTAATGTGGATTGGCGGACTTATGCCGATAATGTTTGAGACTCTTTAACGACTATTAGCGGATGTCAATGATGATTACCACGACTGTGTTATCGTGCTGTCCGAAAAAAGGTTTGATACCACTAACTTCCGGTCCGTTCTATTGTTTCATCCCTGGGATAGGATGCAAAATATTTTGCATATTTATATAGAGAAATATTGTTATTATCATAATCATTATCAACCCATATTTGGCTCACTACTGAGCTCGAGTCTCCTCTTAGAATGGAATTAGGCAAAATAGTCCACCAGGCTGGCCCAATGCGGATATATAATATACAGGGTGATTCGGTCTTTAGTGCGGATATTTTTTTTCGTGGTTCTGTATCATTAATAGAATATAAATCTACAAACAGTTCGATACATTTAATGTAATTTTTTTTTTTAATTTATGTCTCTAAAATAACAAAATAATGTACATATTATTACTAAACAAGATATATTCAGCTTAAAAGTGATCTGGTGACGTCCTTTAGGTATCAAACGAAAATAAAATAAACGCACAATAGGGTGACCCTAAAATTCTGTTCAAAAGTAAATAACTTTAGCTAACGATAATTTTGTTATTTTTGAGTTAAAAAAAAAAAGAAAAAATACGTGATCATTAAATTTTGTTTATGAACAAAATATAAAAATATCCGCACTAAAAAAATTTTCTTCCTGTATAGTTATAAATAATAATTAATTCTATAGATGAAAGATATTTTTTTTGGACGTATGGATTTTAACTAAAAACAACAAAACTCCACTGGTGAAGATAGTCGTCCGCTAGTATTATATGAGTACAAAGCTTCCTTAAAAATACATCATAAACATCCCTCCAGGGTTATGGTGTATTACGAGGGTAAAAATGCCATGTCAATTAATAAAGGCAACTGTAAGACTCGGCTTAGCCGATTCCTTGTTACGGCATACTCGTAACTAAGGTTTGGCCCTTCAAGCCCTCAGATAGCTTCTTATGCTTCGGTCATATCTACTAAGATTTTTTTAATGTTAATATATTTTTTTTTAATGATTGGCTTTTGTTGAAACTTTGAAGATATTTTATGGTTCAAATTCAAGGATTGTTTAAAAGGAGTTTATTAAGGAGTTAGGAGTAGAGTTAGTTTCTTGAAAAATAAGGCATGATTTGTCTATACTAATATTATAAAGAGGAAAACTTTGTTTGTATGTTTGTTTGTTTGTTTGATTGTAATGAATAGGCTCAAAAACTACTGGACCGATTTTAAAAATTCTTTCACCATTCGAAAGCTACATTATCCACAAGTAACATAGGCTATAAATTGGAAAAAAACCCTATTTTTTTCCAATTCTATTTTGGAAAAAAATAGCGTTCCGTAAGATATTTGGGTTTTTCGGACACAAGGTGTAAAAAATCAACCAAAAAAGTAGGGTAGGGGTAGGTAGGAGTAGGGTAGGGGTAGGGGTAGGCTAGGGGTAGAGTAGAGGTAGGATAGGGGTAGTTGAAAGTTTACATCGAGTTTCACGCGGTCGAAGTCGCGGGCGTCGGCTAGTAGATTATTATAGCTATAACATCGCCTGTATACACTATTGCTTGGCAAATTCGTTCGTAACACTCCCGATGTTGCGCGCGAGGCGGGGGGCGTGTAGCGATGAATGAAAAACCCACGACTGATACACATCCCTTCCCCGCGCGCACGATTTCGCACCCGCGCAATATTTCCGCCCGTCGCCCGCATATCATTATCATATTTTAGGTAATAAAAAATTTATCAATCTATTTAACTATGTAATTCCTTTTCCAACTGCAAACCTTTACCTTACCTTATCAGTCGATAGGCGTCCCCTGCTGGATATAGGCCTCTTGCATGGACCTCCAAGCACAACGATCTCGAGTCGCCAGCATCCAGCGGCTGAGGATATCAAGCAGGTTGCAGGGAGCCGCTGGATGCTGGCAAACATTTACTTTTAGGTAACTCGACTTGGCACTCCAGTTACCTATATATACCTTCGGAGAAGTTTATTTGAGCTTTTACTGAGAATTACGAGTAGGTATATCACCAGATGTGAAAAAATATGGGTTAAAATACTTGCATAATTTTTAGTATGTGCTTAAGCTAAATAACCATAATTTTTATAAAGAATTTCTACTTAGTCTTATTCTACTTTAGAAGTATTATTAATTTTTAAGATAGTATTAGCTTAGCTTATCTTATTCTGACCGCAACTTTCACGATATTACAGTGTATTAAGTTGTCCGGATAAATCTTTCGTCCGAGATGAGCTTAGAAGTTTTATTAGAGCCAATTCCTGGATATCCACAGTATGAAATTGCTCATAATTACTTGATCCTTATCAAAGTAAAATTAGTTCATGAGGGGCGTAAATATTCGTGCAATATATCATGCGATCTAAGCACCTATCTAGTATGTTGCAAGATAGATTTTTATAGGAGTTTTGAAATGAGTTTCATATTTTTTTTTCCAATTGCTATTGCCATTGGTTTCGTTCGCGTGTTGTCATTTCTACTAATATATCCTCCGATAATAGATACTTTTCCGGATGCACCTTAGAACTATGTTCATCATAATGATTTTAAACTTATTCCGTCGTTGTTCATTATGAATATTATTTAAACGGGTACATACCACGATAGAACGAGATTTTTTAATGTCGATATATCGACCCAATTGCATGGATCGTGGTCACGACGGGACTCAAAGTCCTGAATCCCGTCGTTCGTAAGTCGTTCTATCGTGGTATGTACCCGTTTAAATATGTTCATCATTCATTCATTATCAATCCGAGCCAAATATCGGCTCACTGCTGAGCTCGAGTCTCCTCTCAGAATGACAGAGTTTAGGCCAAATAGTACACCACGCTGGCTCAATGCTGATTGCAGACTTCACACACGCAGAGAATTAAGAAAATTACTAAGTGTGCAGGTTTTCTAACGATGTTTTTCCTGCGCCATTTGAACACGCAATATTTAATTTCTTAAAATGCACATAACTGAAATGTTGGAGGAACACACACACACCCTCCGGAATCGGAGGCAGAGGTCATATCCACTGGACCATCACGGCTCATATGTTAGATAGGTATAATATACCTATTCAGAATAATAAGTACTATGTGGTATAGATCTTATTTCTTTACTTAGACTGGTTTTACTAAGATTGCATCTGTTCTTTTCTCAAATCGAGATACCTGTAGACTACCACATCAGTTACCCCATGCTATGGAACTCTCTAGATACACTTGAACATAAGTTCTTAAAAATCCTGAAAAATCTGTCTGATTACAAAAAAAAAACAAGTAGACAATTTAACAAAGATATTAAGCAAAGTGTCATCCAACCAGTGGGAGAGGTTTAAGCGGCCTTCAAAATAAAACTCTTAAGCCCCGCTTGGACGATTTACTCGGGCCGGCTTAATGCACTGTCATATCTTTTAAGACCACAGTCTCGATACCTATAAAACTTCCCCTAAATTATGAAAAATATTAGCTAAGTCTTCAGTTATACCATACCTAGGTACCTACCTAGGTACCTTACCATACCTAGGTACCTTACTATACCAAGGCAATAATTTGTTACGTGCAAGACTGAGGCAAAAGAAAGCGGTTTTTGGATTATGTGATCGTTGGTTCGATGATGCTATTAATCGCAATAGTTTTACCATCACATCACCATCATTGACAACCCATATTCGGCTCACTGTTGAGCACGAGTTTCCTCTCAAAATGAGTGTGGTTAGGCCAATAATTCACCACGCTGGCCCAATTGCAGATGGCAGATTTCAGACATGTAGAGAAGATTCTTAGGTATATAGGTTTCCTTACGATGTTTTTCTTTCACCGTTTGAAACACGTAATTTTTAATTTCTTAAAATGCATTCGTTCGTCATCAACCCATATTCGGGTTGCTGAGCTCCAGTCTCCTCTCAGAATAAAAGGCGTTAGGCCTTAGTCTACCACGCTGGCCCAATCGGATTAGCAGACTTCACACACGCAGAGAATTGAGAAAATTCTCTGTTATGCAGGTTTGCTCACGATGTTTTCCTTCACCGTTTGAGACAATTGATATTTAATTTCTTAAAATGCACGCAACTGAAAAGTTGGAGGTACATGCCCGGACCGGATTCGAACCTACACCCTCCGGAATCTGAGGCAGAGGTCATTTCCACTGGGCTATCACTGCTTAAATGCATACATAAGTGAAAAGTTGGAGTTGTGTTGGGTGCATCTTGCATTTTTCTTAGGCTGAAGTGGGCCCCAAGAAGTGCATTACTTAAGTCCATATAATATGTTTAATCCGGCTTTTCGAATTAGGATCTTAATAACACATGATTTAATTCAGTACGGGGAAAAATTCGCAGGCAACCGCTAGTTCAACTATAAAATATCGTAATTTCTTATAGATATTTCTTAATTGCTCGTGCAGCGAAGACGATAGGCCACGTTACTTAGCGTATAATAAATTGCTTCATTACGGACATCATAATCCGCGTTTAACTAACATAAATGCTCGGCTCCGTCCGCCGCCGCAGTTTGTTTAGATTAAAACATAATGCCTCCACAATATTAACTTGAAAACAATGTACTTATTTACTTACCTGCGTTTACTTCAGGATAATAAATTAGAAATATTATAAAATCCTGACATCCTATTTACGTATTTTATGTACGTAAATAGGATTCCTTTTGTCCAAACAAACTAAGCGAATAGTACTTGTAGAGCTTACTGTGCCGTGGGAGACTAACATTCCGAAGGACCTCAGTATAAAAGACCTAACAAATGAACTAACTAAAAATGGCTATGTAGTTAGTCTGTACGCCGTAAGTAATATAAGAAGTAGGTGCGAGAGGATTACCAGCAAAATCTCTCTATGACTTGCTTAAAGACCTTGGCCTCTCTAGAAGTGCAGCTAGTTCTATATTAGAACGAATATCCAAAGCTGCTTTAATAGGATCTTACCAAATTTGGCTAGGCAGGGAGAACAACACGAGCAGAGAACGGGGAGTGTTGATCGATTGTCAAGGAATTCCTCAACCCTACATCCTGTAGTCACAAGTTCAGGACTCTGCTCGGAGTTCTTCTCTATACCACGCGATGGACCCGACACCCGCACGGTGAATCCATGAAATGCTAAGATATTCGTCTCTTACTTATTTAGGTACGAGCCTCATTTGTCCGTCCGGTTATTGATCTTAAGGTCTTAAAATTGAGAAAAAAAGTACTTTCTTCTTCTAAAAAGTAGCAGTACGGAATTGGAAAGTTACTCGTATGTTTGACAATCGTAATTATTGTTATTTGTGCTTTTGTTTATATATTTATCCCTTTGCATGCTACTATCCTACTTATATTATAAATGCGAAAGTTTGTATGGATGTTTGGATGTATGTTTATTTGGATGTTTGTTACTCTTTAACGCCGCTACTACTGAAGCGATTTGGCTGAAATGTGGAATGGAACTAGATTTTACTCTGGATTAACACATAGGCTACTTTTTATCCCGATAAAATCTATGGTTTCCCGAGATTTGCTAAAACTGATGATTTTGATGATAAGAATGTTTGTTACTCTTTCACGCCTCGACTACAGAATTAGCTGAAATTTGGTATTAAGATATATGGTAATAGCCTACATAATATATACACATATCCCGGAATAATCCATGGTTCCCGAGAGATTTGTGAAAAACTAAATTCTACGCGGACAAAGTCGCGAGCGTCCGATAGTGGTAATTGAAGTCTTTACTAACCTTATTCTGTAAATGTTTTCTGTCCCAAATAAATAAAAAATACAACTTTTTGGTTTAAAACTTTAAAAGTATGTAAATCCTGATGAATCTGCATAGCATTTACTCGTATTTGGGTAACTCGAAGTTAAGCCTGCAACTTTCTGATTAGCAAAAGTGTTTAACTTAATATAAGTTGACAAACGTCAACGATTCGTTTCGGATATAGTGCGGAAACAGCCTTATGAAGCGTAAGTAGGGAATTCTATAACAAAGTAGTTCTTAAAATACGAACTCAAGTTCATAGTACACAGTACATACCAGCGGCGAAGAGTAGGTACATGCAAGTCGATTCCCTCCGGGATACCATTTTTATTTTGCCTTTACAAGTTAGCCCTTGACTACAATATCTCCTGATGGTAAGTGAAGATGCAGTCTAAGATGGAAGCGGGCTAACTTGTTAGGAGAAGGATGAAAATCCACACCCCTTTCGGTTTCTACACGGCCTCGTACCGGAACGCTAAATCGCTTGGCGGTACGTCTTTGTCGGTAGGGTGGTAACAAGCCACAGCCGAAGCCCCCCACCAGCCAGACCTGGACCAATTAAGAAAACCTTAATCGGCCCAACCGGGGATCGAACCCGGGATCTCCGTCTTGTAAGACCACTGCGCCACGGAGGCCGTCAATACCTTTAAAATTCATGTATTTTCATTGTTGTACTGTATCTAGATTATATGATTATAACCGGAGATTGTATCACACTATATGAATTTCTTATTCTTTGGGACGGCTTACCTTCATCTGAATTCCATCCTTCGCCACTGGTACATACCTACTGGTTGTATGCATTCTCAAGTATATGTTCACACGACAGCGTTTTTAGAACACAACGCTTTTTTTCGAGCAGTGTTACAGTTTCAATTTTGGGCGTTTGAAATAGACCTTCATTTAAATTCATACTATATTTAAGGGCTTTTTTAACTCTCTCTCGTGTGAATGAGGGCTAATAGTTGGTATTTACTTAAAATACCGGAACATCGGAACATCTTGAGAAAAGCGACCCGTCAACAGATCTAATCTAACAAAATTATTAATAGAGAACTCAAGTGACGATTGTCAAACAAACACTACTAACATGTGTCAATACCTATCTAACAGTGCTGCCGTCGGAAGAGGCGGCGGGAACCCAAATCACCTGTCAAACTGCAACTCTTCGTAATCGCGGCCGATATCTGCAGACGTCTTTGTGGCCACTTCGCCAGTGAATGACCGCCTTTATCGCATCGGAATTTCGGTTTAAGTTAAGTTTCGGTCAAGTTTCGGATTGAGTTTCATGTCTTGTTGTACGTACTTAGGCAGTGACTAGAAGGTTCTGGTGCGATGACGTGTAGCAACCAGAAAAACTCGGTTTTTTAATATCGTATTGGATAGAAGCAGGCGTTACTTTGCTGAAGTTCATCATGAATATATAATAATTTCTTTATTTTGCTATCATACGCGAAAAGCCGACGAATCCTTGCACGTTGTAGTCAACATCTCCTGAGGATGCTCCGGTTTCAGGGTGAAATGTACGTAGTACCTATTTTGTCGGACCTGGGTGACGTTGTTGAATGGGTTCGTCGGCTTTTCGCGGATGAAAGCAAAATAAATAAATCATTATATATTTTAAGATCGTAACTATTGAGAGACACGAACCATCTACTTATGAAAAATGTACGTAGGTCCTCTTCATCATCATTATCATCATCATTTTCATCATCATCATCATCATCATCATCATCATCACCATCATCATCGTCATCATCATCATCATGTCCTCACCTCTTGCACAGACTCTCGTCCCTGAAATCTGCTTGATGTCGTCGGTCCATCTAGTTAAGGGGTCGGCCAACATTGTATTTTTCTTGGCAGGTGGGTACCATATAAATGCTCTAAATTTAGGAGCGCTACTAATACACCTACTAATTTTGATGGCCTCCGTAGCGCAGTGGTATGCGCGGTGGCTTTACAAAACGGAGGTCCTAGATTCGATCATCGGCTGGGTCGATTAAGATTTTCGTAATTGGTTCAGGTCTGGCTGGTGGGAGGCTTCGGCCGTGGCTAGTTACCACCCTACTGACAAAGACGTACCGCCAAGTGATTTAACGTTCCGGTACGATGTCGTGTAGAAACCGAAAAGGGGTGTGGATTTTCATCCTTCTCCTAACAAGTTAGCCCGCTTCCATCTTAGACTGCATCATTACTTACCATCAGGTGAGATTGTAGTCAAGGGCTAACTTGTAAAGAATAAAAAAAGACATTCGTTATTTTATATTCGTTCGTTCGTTAATATTCGTTTTATTTTTTCACATCCATAACAAACCGTTATTTCTATTATATTAGGTACGAATATCGTAAAAAAATACACACTAGATTCTAAACTTGGGTGAAAAGGTTAGCAAATAAAAGTCATATATTCAATATCGTACTATATTCATTAAATTTTCGTTTATATAATTGAATGGAATAAACATTTAGCCAATTATTCTCAATATCTAAGCAGTAAATGCTTAAAAATCACTTGTGAGCAGTGACGTAGTTTTGATAAAAACCTTATTTTAACATTAATAAAATATTTACAATATTTGGAAATATCATCACAGCTTCACAAAACAAGCATAACATTTGAAACAACAAAACAATTTGACAGCGGTTACCACTAGTGATGTGTCTAAAAACTATAAAACAATCGAGTATAAGAAACCGTATGAAAAAAACAGCCTCAATGTATAAATGCGTAAATACTGTAACAGCGTACTTTATACAAATTCCGATTTCTTCAAGCAATTTACGAGTACATAAGTGTTTAGACGTCATACGTCAATATTCGTGTGGTAGATACACATCAAAAATACGTATTTAATATTACGTTGATTTGGAAATTAAGTTAATGTAGTCATACCTTCTTTGCGCAAATATATTTTTAAACACTTACATTAAATTGCTTAGAAGAATCAGATATTAAACGTAATTATTTTTGTAATACCCTATTTTATGATCAATCTTTGGATTGAGTAATACCTACCTAGCAAATGTGAAGGAATGTGCGTAATATTTATACTAAATAGTATCACTTATTTCATACAACATCTAGATACATAGATAAGCCAAAGTATTTAGGCCATCTAATAGTAATTAGGAAGAGTAATTTTTAATCCAATATCATAATATTTATTATGTGCAATATAATAATTTTACTCTATAATCTTTTATGTATGACTCATTATTTAAACCTGATTTACATTATATAAGCGATTGAATTACTAAAAATCTACTTTACAGGGTCAGGATATTTTATACAGGTCTTAGTATAAATTTTAAATAAATGGAGACTTTGGTTCGTGACCATTTACAATAATATATTTCGCTAACATTTACAGTAATACACTAAAACTATATTAATAAATAAAACCTTTACTAATAATGTACAAAACAGAAGTTTTAAATTTTGAGATTCGTCTACTATACTATATAGTGACAGTGTCTATTCGAAGCATACGATGTAATGGGAACTTACTTAACTCTATACTGCTTTAAAATATCTTTAGTTCAAAACTTATTTATACTGTATTATACGAATTTACATTATACCGATTTTTGAGTACATCCCTAATCGACGCCACTTTGCCGCCATTTTTAACACTAACATGGCACTGTATACCATTAACGATTCATATTCAGTCTTTCGTATTAAAATTTTCTGACTTCACGAAGACAATTTTTCAGGTTTTCATCTCCCATCATTAATTTAAAAAGAAGCCGAGTGTAATGTTGTATTTAAACCATTTTCCTTTCTATGGCATGCGGATGTCCGGGATGCGAGTAATGGCCAGGGGAGGTTGGTTCATACAAAGACATCTTTAACCTCTTGCATTTCGCTCGACGGTTTTTGAACCAAAACTGCACGTTTTTTGACTCGAGCCGCGGAAACTTCTGTCGGTACGGCATCCTGTTTAATTCTTCCGTATATTTGAGTATAAGATTGTGCGATGGGTGAGTGTTCATTGAAAACCACTGCTCCAAGACTGGTACTTCAGAGACTGGATCTATGAAAGTGCGGTTTCGTTTACGACGCTCGTCAGACGCTCCAGCGAGAGCTAAATTCAGCCCACTAGCCCCTTCCCCAGGGACGGGACCTACTCCAGGAAATCCACTCATATATTGACTCATGTACATTATCCCATGACCGAACATCGGGTGATTAGGCACCATGGGAAAAGGTAGTCGGTCAAGGTGCGGAGACGAAGGTCTATAATGACGTTCGTGTATCATTTCGTCATCAGATGGGATATCATGATCCTCTCCACCACCATTTTCTTCTTCAGTGTTGTTATTATTGTTATTATGTGAACTGTCACTGTTCTTAGTTGGAGATCGATGAGGCGAAGTCATTTGTTCTGGTTTGCTCAAATCTCTGGGTTCTTGTTTGATGTCATGAACCTGTAACAAGAAGAAATCTGTTTAATATATTAATTGGATATTTTTTCCTTTTATTGACATTTATAATAAAGTTAAAAGTAAATAATTAATTACTTTATCTAACATGTAATGATAAAATTATCAGATAGGTACCTTAATAATGTCTGGTGGTTTTGGAGATTCTTTTACATTTTCATCTCTTTCCTGATCGTTATTATTTTTTCTAGTGGTTATTAAAGAAAGTGGTGCATCTGGACTTTCAGGTCTATCATCCGGATTTATATCTCCTCCGTCGTCTTCTAGATCGGAGCCAGCATTTGACAAGTTATCTTCGGACATTACTGACATTGGGTATCGGCCAGGACTTCCTGACAGCAAAGGACTTTTCATGGAGTTATGATCATGGGAGTTATAGTTATCATTACCAGCCAAAAGTGATCCATTAGTTGGACTATGACTTCTACTATTAAACCCATTTACACCAAGGTGAGCTCCTAAGCCACCAATACTGCGCAGTTCTGCTCGTTTTTGAGCAGCTCTTGCATTTTTAAACCAGTAAACAACATTGTTGACATCCAGAGGTTTTCGTCCTCGCCTTGACTCCAAATTATTCAATTCTCGGACATATTGTTGAATTTGCTGTCTACTCGGGTGTTGATTTTCAGAAAACCAACGTTGTAACTTTGGTAGTTCTAACTCAGGATCAAAGCTAGTTCTCATCCTTGTCTTCTGAGTGGGATATTGTGTTTGAACAGTTTGAAGAGCTGGATGCAAATGGTCCGGGATAGGATTCAGTGTCGGTGACCGATTTTTTGGACTAGGCGACGGGTAACGTCGAGGACTGAAAGGGGGAGGCGGCCGTGGAGAAACTTGAGCACTCCACCAAGATTCGAACTTGCGACGGGTTTCCTCTGTTGGCTCATGGAAGTTATGAGGACCTGGAGTGCGATCATGTCCCCGACAAATCTGTGCCAGCGTCACCTGTAACAAAGGAAATTCATGAAATTAGTTGTGAAAGCAGATCATTGGGAATGAGTTCAAAAAATAAAAGGAAAAGAAACAAACAATTTTTAGACGGTTTTAAAGAGGCCAGTCTAACCAGTAACAGATACAGAGATAATTGTTTGAATAAACACCGAGCAATGTTTCACAGAACATCGCCATTAGATTATGAAAATATTAGGCCGGTTGTTAATGTATGTGTCATGCGCGGCTGCAGTGTACAGGAGCTGTTTGCTCGGTGGTTAGTGCGCATCACTCCTTCGCTGCCCCCGAAACTTCAATCATAGCTTGCTCTAAAACAATGAGCGGGAAGGGCGTCTTTGTAATTAGCATCCACCCACAACACTTTAACAAAGTGCCGGCGTACCGATATGGACTAAGTGGTTGTACTAAAATGTTTCGACAGTAGTTTGATGAGAAAATGTTGCTCCACTTTTGGGTAAACATTGCCTGGATTTGTCTATTCCGTTTTTAATTAACACGCATGTGTACACTATTTATTTATTTATGATCTCATTTGTATTCTATAACTAGCCCATGCCCCGTGCCTTCACCCATGCGGTTTCCCGTTAACTAAAACATTTATGAAGAAAGTAAACATTATAAAAAAAAAAATTAGAGCTACAGATTGTCTCTCATTTCAGTATGTTTTACGGCAAAGGCCTCCTCCAACTCTTTCCATTGATTTCTGTCTGCCGCTATTCTCATCCAAAAACTAACTATTAACTACTAGAATGATAAAATAATTGCACACTAAAAAAAGCCGGGCTACTTTTTAGTGAGCCAAAATTGATCAATAAAAACTTCTCTCGAACCTATGTCAATGATATCTTAATGGGCTACACTGTAACGAACGAGTCAATCATGTAATCGCCTGTCAGATTAAACGCGCAGTTTGTTTATCCGCGCACTTATGTAAGTGCCCACCGCCCGTGCCCAGTGCCCACATCACTAGATTACACACAACAATGCCTGCGATTACATCGTCAAGCGAGTTGTCAGCTTCAGTTGCCAAATCAAAAGCAAGTAAAACTCTACTCAGTACGTTACACATCCAGATTGCGCTTATAAATCATGTCACCGTAGAGGCATTAGCGATCTAGGAGCTAGTGGAAAATTTAATTAAGAGTGACTTTAAATCAAATCAGAAAAAAAATTAAATGATTAACGTAGTTTCAAAAAATTTAAAAAAAGTTAAATGCGAACACACAATACTTCTTCAGAGTAAAAACGTGACACATATCAATAAACTATTTACTTTAAAATATAGACAACTGATTTTATTTTAGTCTCTACTGATATTACGAGTACAAGGCCATAAAGTTAGTGAGCTTATTAGGTTGCAGGTCGAATCTACTGAACCTATTTTAAAAATTACTTTATCAATATTTGTGAATGTCATAGGCTATATTTAATCCCTGTGTGTCCACGGAAACGGAAACTAAGCGGGTAAAACTGCGGGGCGTCTGGTAATAAAAAATAAAAATTAATTGGTACATTACAAAAAATAAAGACTAAGATAAACTTGGCAAGTTAACCTAAAAGGAATTCTATATTTGCTCATTTGTATAATTACAGAATTTATACAACTGCTTTAGCAAAATTCACCTCTAGCTCTCCGGCTATAAGCCTTGCTCGAGTGATACGTTAATCCGGCTCTTTGTTTTGTGTTTTTAAATAGTGCGGTCATATTTGCTTTTAGATATTGTCTGCTTCATCTACATATAAGATTTACGAGAGCTGGCGCCTGTGTGATAACTAATGGCTTGACTACACGATGCGAGTGACTAGCGAAAGCGCCTATTACTTGCAGTGTACTGTAACTCAATGCTCTAGCATGTATGAGTCGAGGAGGTTTAGTTCAAAGGGTTCCAATAAGACTCTCTTACAAGGTAAGAAGTGCCACAATATCTGATTTATTTCCTACAATCCTTGAAAAAAGTTACCCCCATTAAAAAAATAAATCAGTCATAATGGTTTTCTTGAAATTGCACAGTGTAAACATTGTTGTGAGAAAGAGAATGGTCGCAAAACGAAAGTTATGAAATATAATAAGCACCCTATAATTTACATTTAATCTTTCTAAAGCAGCAGATCTATTTTAAAGCAGCGGTTAGAAGTGGTACAGGTTATTTGACATGAAAACAAAGTCGATTACCTTTTGCAGCAAAAGGTAAATAAAGCTGTACGATTTATTATAATTATTTTTACCTTTATGCGATTCAGCTTTCAGGTTTAATATTACTATACCCCTTCTAAGTTAGCCACTACAATATTATATGCATCTGCATTGTCTTTTATCATCATCAGAATGATACACAGATAAGGGCTTATTTAAAAAATAAAGACCATTTATGGTTTTTTTTCTTGTTCAAGAAACACCGAACCACCTTTATATTGAATATTCATTTTCTAAAACTATGCATTTTAATCAAGGCAACTTCTTATAGGTTACGGCACTCGTTTTGAAGTGATTTAATAAAAAAAAATATGATAACAATCCTATTCGGCAAGAACGCAACTTTCACCGTGTATACAAGCCATTAGTGTAATCTGTACTGTACGTAATTCGGTGTGTTATTGCGAACAACACTTGATATCCTACACGTAACTAGTCACTAAGGACAAATTAAAAGACAATGGGCTTAGTCTTATCTGATATTAGTTTCATCGTGTTTGCTTACGCTACTTTACGCGCATACAGGAATTTAACTAGATTGTGGTTATTATCTAAATACATCATCTGTAAGGAAATAGACTACAGAGATACACAGAATAGAGAGTCCTGGGTTTAAAATTGATTCTCATTATAATGTATTGCAATACCACAAACTATGTTTTAAAATAATTGTATCAAATAAAATTGGGGTTTAGATATAAAGTAAAGTAAAGAATTAAAACAAAACTGATCATAATTTAATGTTCAGTGATATTTGCTTTTGAAATGTATAAAATTTTAAGTAAGCGTACTTGGCTGATCTTATAACGATTTTCTGCCATGATCACCAGACCTTGGTTACGAGTATATTATGTCAATTCAGCCGATAATAATAATCTTTGTTATTGACCTTGATTATGTGTGTTGTATTGATTGAGACCAATTTACAATGTAAGTGGATCTACATTGCAAAGCTAACTAACGCGGAAATCTTATCGAACACCTTCAACTTCACAATCAGTTCGATACTTAGTCACTACATTTATATGCAAAATAATGTTTGATCCAACATTATGATCCTAGTATGTATCAATTACTGAATGTGAAGGTAAACTCGACTTTATTTATAAACGTGGATTAGGATTTAAGCCTCAAATCTCTTAAACTAAAGTGAACTTTAAGCAGTAGTATTAGGTTCTCTACTTCAACATGTCCTTTACATGAATGGTTAAAATTAAAGTTAATTCTTCTTGGTGTCTTTATACTCTCTGTGTTAACATCTTAAACGTTCAAAAGTTTACTTTGAATTAAAATCGAAGAAAGGCAAGTTGAAGAACGATAAATTACCATAATATGATAGAGCGAGTTCATCTGACGTTTAACCTAACTTCGATGTTCAAAATGTTTGATTATCTAGTCCCATTGGGGTTTCCTTTGGCTCATTTACCGGTAACTTTATTGGCTAACTTCTTCTTTTGAATTTAGCAATAAAAGCTCCTTGACTTTGTATCTAAGTATTAAAATCTATACGATTCATCCATTAATACTTACATTTTTTTTTACTTTATTAAAATGTTTTCTTTTATCAATTAGTGATATTTAGATTACCGTGATATAATAGTTTAAATTATATATTTTTTATTAAATAGCATAGTTTCCTTTTCTATTCTACTCCTTCATTCTACATCTTCAGTATCATCTATATCTATCTATCTATACTTATAATAAATCCGTAGAGAGGTCAATTCTGTAAAAGAAATATATTTCCAAATAACTATCAGGGGGAGATTAGTGATCGACACTAATGCCAAAAATGCAATCAGTAAAATTTTTGTCTGTCTGTCTGTATGTTCGTTATAGAAATAAAATCTACTCGACACATTAACGAAACTTGGTAAAATTATTCTACATACTCCTGGGCAGGTTATAGTATACTTTTCATCACGCTCCGATCAATAGGAGCAGAGCAGTGAAGGGAAATGTTGGGAAAACGGCGATAAATTATAAGATATAACGCAAAACATACCAAGTACTACCAAGCCCATATTAAGCGCTAACCTTGCGTTTAATGAGATTATGAAGCATTATTTTATAGCATTAATGAGATCAAAGGCGTTCGTACATCCAAACTCCTTTTAGCCCTCTTTTGCGCTGGCTTGAGTTAAGACGAACAACCCTTTCTCATAGACCGTTGTTGAGGCGGTAGCGTATTCTATGTAACCCTTTACATTTATTCAGATCAAGGATATTTTTTTAAATTTAGATTTTTAATATTTATTCTGTGATTTTCTGATTTTCATTTCTTTTGGTTAAATTTTGGTTTGCTTTTCTGTAGGTCTCAGGCCTGAAATAAAATGATTTTATTTTTATTTTATTTATTTTACAGAGTTTGCTAGAAACTCTAGCCTAGTTCTTCAAAACATCTAGGCTTTCTTCTTTTATTTAAATTTTAAAAGAAGAAAGTAATAATATATTTTATAGATACTTCAATGATAGCAGTACAATTCCATCCCTAGTAGCGTCTCAAATTTTCTATAAATCCATACCTAAGCTTTGATATTTTTTTAACATGTTTGTATTTATAATCTTTACTTTTATCGGAACACGCAGGTATTTTTAGATTTTCTGTTTTCACTGCTTTAGTAATCAATGTATTTTCAATGTCCTGCATTGTTTTTTCATTTTATGAATGTGCCATATTTGGTTAATTTTATTTTATTTTTGCTATTCTTGATTTAAGAATAAAATTATATTACTGTAACATTTTTATCTTAATCGCTGTCGCTTATAACATGTTCTGAATTTAGCTCACTCCCGTCGATATCTTATAAAACGTAACAAGGCTGGTGCGGATGAGTCTGAGATTCAATTAAATTTATTATGTATGAAAATCCCGCACGTGAGGTGCTCATCGCGCCAACAAATTGCTCTTTCTTAAGAGGGATTGATACGCTGTAGGAAAAGTTTGTGCTAAAAGCTCGAGCAATAGGTATGTACAAAATTATAGATATTTGTAATTACAACCAAATTGTCAGCAAAATTAAAAAAAAAAAACAAGAAATCGTATTCGTAATGGTAATTAAAAGTATTCATTAATTATCTAAAGTCGATATACCTTACGATTTACAAGGCAGACTTCAGAGTAATTTAAAAATTATGAAGAACAAGAAAAATAACTGTCATTTGTTAAAATCACCGTATTCCTAATAATTCAATCTTTTTTTAATAAAAAAGATTGAAACTGAAGTCCGTCGACAATGAAGCGAACAAAGGTGGCTAATTTTCTTAATTTCATTTAGTCGCATATCAACGAAAATTATTTAAACAAATAATACCTAAATATTGTCTATACAATTTTGAATGTATGCGCTGTGTGGAGCAGCTAAATTCGGTTCCATTTTTGCGGTGATTTTACGTAACATACGTGTCTGCAAAATCACAGCAAACACATAAACTTTAGTATAAAATATCATTGCCCACAAACGTGTTTTGTTATTTTTATCGATTGGCAAGCAACAAGCGATTTAAAATAATCCATATACAAGTTCCGCGGGACAGTTATAAACCATCGTTCGATAATTCCCGGTGTATTTATTTACTTCTAAACAAATGTCGCAGCGAATAGCGCTAAACGAAGCGTTTAAACCGAATTCTTGTCGACAAAGCGCGTCCGCTACACTGCGTTGAGCCAGACCTCGCCTGTCCCGACAATGTTACAATCTTTAATACCTGATTGTAACCCCGGCCCGTACACAATAAACCCCCACTACCCCCCCTTATTACTGGCAACTCATTGTTTTCTACATTTAAGCCCCTGAATAGCTGTATGGCGTATATGAAATATTTGCTGTGGTTATGGGATTGGATATTAATATCGTTGTTTATTTTACTCTCACTTACCCCACAGCGTATTTTTAACCGCATTTCTAAATAAAGCTATGGCTTGTAATGTTACGTCGTTACGTTATTCTTTGGTTATGGTCAGACTTTTAATTTGAATATACACTTTGTATTAAAATAATAAACTTGACAATAGCTCAACTAACCTCGAATTTACTTCATCAATATAATTTAAATTAGATACATCTAATTTACAAATCTTTATATTTTTAAAGTAACAACCCAAAATCTTTTCTTCCACGGCAACTTGTGTTTCATATAGGTAGACGTAAATATTAAAATCTCTATCGATTATACGTTATATTTTCATGTTAACATCGTGTAATCACTAAGCCGTATAAATGGGAGTATAAATTCCCTCTCGACTTTTAAGTAATTCTCAAAACATTGCAAACGCAGCTCTCATCAGGACGGATCTGAACTCGCGATGAAGATTATCAAAGTACCACTAAGTAGACGTACAATTTGGGAGTTCGTTATAATTTGCGAGGTTACGTCTAAGTCCCTGCTAATAAGGATCATCAAACGGGGGAAGAATTAAGGAAGCATTTGTTTTGATGTTCGCGGGCATTCGCGTCTTTGCGAAATGAGGTTTAATAGAAAATGTATATCCTGAGCCACTTACGCAGTCTTAAGTGCTATTGTCTTCAATGTATTGAAACATGCTGAACAACAAAACAATCCTTAAGATGTTTGTTATCTATTACATTAATTAGGGATTAATGGAGGTAGTCGATTTTCATTTTAAAATCAAAATCAAATTTTGTTTATTTCAAGTAAGCTTTGTTTACAAGCACTACTTAAACGTTAATTATTTGTGAAGGTTCAAAAAGCAGGTTCTGCTAATGATAAGCCGGCAATAAACTCAACAGTTGCACTTTTAAAATTATCATTCTTTACAATATTTATTGTCATTACATAAAATAATTAATTCTACTTCTTGTTTGAAGATTTAACCAGATTCATGTTTGTCATTCATATTTAATTATTCAATCTGTTTTATGTAGCTTGTAACAGACAAAATAGGTTGTGTTAGTTCTTTATCAGAGTTAATTTTTCATGGTTAATAAAACTAAAATACACAAAATCATTAACACGTTAGTCACGCTAATACTCGAAAACTGCTTGACTGCTTTTAATTTTCTTGCTTTAATTCCAAACATGTTTATAATAAAGTTAATGTTTAAAAAGGTAAATCAAATCAAATTTTAAGGAAGTGCTTGTTTTTGGACGGCTCAAAGTTCACCAGATACTAGAGTCTATAATACCAAAAATTCTATTGAAAGTCTTACATTAATTACCTCATCCAAAGGGCATCCGGTAGACATCAGCAACGGCCTGCTCTGGACCAGCAATAGCCTTAACAGCTTGTCTTTGATATCTTGTAGAGGAGTTAGTCTGGGTCGAAGCAGCTGGATCCTTAGCGTCGCAACGGTCGTCAGCTCTCCCAGGACTTCTCCCACTGTTGCTAACGGACCGTCGGATATGCGCTCGAAGGGTAAAGGCTTCCAGTTGTTTATAACCACTGATCCTGGTGACAAAGTAAATGATATATAGTCTGTAAGTAAATTGAAAAAAATAAAAGATAATTGGATTATAACTGTTATAACTGTAAATTATATCACAATTTGAACATTTAATTGCTAAAATAGACATATTAGAAAAAAAAGTACTGTAGTACATATCTATCTAATATCTTAAAACAAGCAATTCTTGTAGGTACATAATCTGAATCTCAAAAAAGGCTCCAACGATTTTCATGAAAATAAAGTATACAGGGGGTTTTGGGGGCAGTAAACCGATGTAGGTAGGTTGCGTTTTTAGAAAATGTACCACAAAAATACTGAGCAAAACTCGGTCATTCAGGTACTAAATTATCATCCATTATTTAACTTATTACAGTTAAAATTAATATTTAAGGCAATTGCATTAAATAAATATATATTTTTTTCGATTTTTAATATCAAATTAAAATCAAATTAGGATTCAACCTTTTTTGTGTTTGTTATTGGTTTTAGTATTTGCACTTCTCTTTCGAAACCATAAAAGTACAAAATTGTTTATGTCTGACCTTTAGCTGAAGCAGCCAGTTCATGAGGGTAGCCCAACCTCATCATAGCAGCCGGCACCAGCTCGTGGAAAGCCGTCGCTGCAGGGATGATGACGTAGCTATCCGTCTCCACGACTGCGCGTCTCCTCCAAGCACCTTCCTCGATAGATGCAACAGCTTCCACCACGCAGTGCACTGGCAGGGTTTTACCTAAAATAGGATGAACAGTTAGTAAGGAGTGACAGTGAGTTTACTTAATAGTATCTGCCTCGTTGCTCTTCGATTCTTGGCTCGAGATATAGTAATACTGAGGTCTAAGAAATTTGCATGAAGCGATTGTCGTTTGTAAGTTACTACTCGTATAAAAGACTATAAAAGAAAGAAAAGGCATAGCAATGAACGTCTATCAACTGATATGGTGATGGTGATGAACGAGGCGAGTAATTTGTTGTTATTTAATAGGGAAATAATTTGAAATCTCCATTCCTAATCTTTGCCAAAAATATGTTGTGATTATAAAGTTAAAAAAATCTGTAGTAAAGTGAAATCAGTGAGAATTAATACCTCCAAAATAATATATGTTATGTTAAGTTCTGAAATATAAAATAGCCGGCAATTTTCTTGCATTTTTTGTCGAACAAAAAGGTAATGGCGTCGATTGTATCATTGAAGGCTTTTTAGCGTCAGGCTTAAAAATGTAGCGGAAAAACTTTGTCCCTTAGCGACTGAAAAATCAACTTGGAGTAGACGTCGAAACGTTGTCGTTAAGAAGGCGTCTTAATTATTTAGCAACTTTTCAAGCGAAAAAGCAATGCTTTTGACTTTGCCAGCAAAAAACCTCGTGAAACGTTAAAATAATAATTAATCCTTGTTCTATGGCGGCGGCCGACGTGATTTTGCTTTGTGCGATGTTTCCACCAGTCAGTCTTTGTGAGATGGCTCTTTAGCGCAATATTAAATAGTTTTTGCTTCGCTGCTCTTTTTAGTCTTGCACTCAGATGCGTCTTCTTTTACCCTTCCCTCTCAAGTCAGGTTAAGCTCTTCATTAGTAATTAATTTCGTTAATGTTTAATTAAATCACGTGTTAGCTAGCCCAGTGATAGCCCAGTGAATATGACCTCCGATTCCGGAGGTTGTGGATTCGTGGTCCGGGGCATGCACCTCCAACTTTTCAGTTGTGTGCATTTTAAGAAATTAAATATCACGTGTCTCAAACGGTGAAGGAAAACATCGTGAGGAAACCTGCATACCAGAGAATTTTCTTAATTTTCTGCGTGTGTGAAGTCTGCCAATCCGCATTTTGCCAGCGTGGTGGACTATTGGCCTAACACCTCTCACTCTGAGAGGGGGCTCGAGCTCTGCAGTGAGCCGAATATGGGTTGATACCGATTAGCTAGCTGCAGCTTTATGCTGAGTGATAGACCTTTATTTGGTCAGTGCGCTTATCTTTTTGTCTTTTCCTTATAAAATATAAAAGCTTAGTTTTAATTTTTTTTTACTGACCAAATAAAAATATTTTTCTTTCTTTCGTTATTTACTATACTTGTATACTTATAATATTAATACGTGAAGAGAAAACTTCTAACAATTTTGAGCATATTACGTGAATGTGTGTTTTACATTCTAATACAATTAAATTTAATTATTTATAGCAGTTTTACCATTTATTGAACCTACGCAGCAGTAACTCGATTTACATAACGCTATCCTACGGTTCGCAAAAGCGTAGAGCTTTGGAAAATTATAAATTGGGCGGCGCAATAATCTCTTGATAATACTGTGCTTGGTTTTCGTGGAAAGTTGTGTAAACCTTTAAAATAGTCAGTCGGGATCGGGATAAAGACCTATTGGAATCGATGATACTTTTAAATAGAGCATATATTTTGTAGCGATGTGAACAAGTTGTTTTAACGAACCAAAAGCCTCGTACGTTTATAAATAAATACGTACGTACGCATTTTGTTTTTTTATATTGAGGATAGAACTTTGAGAATTTCTCTGGAGCCTACTGGGTAAGTATATTTATGGGTGACAATTGAACATGGCGTTTCCGAATTCCTACTCGGGTCGTTTTAATGACAGGTAACGAATTAAAACCAAATTAGTGCGATACATTTACATCTGATGATAAAAAAATAAGCTACAGTAGGTAGGTAAGGTCTTTTAAAATATAATCCATAATCAAAAAAACTTAAAACGAAATACAAAAAAAAACGTGTACCAAAAACGAAAAAAATTGATTTTACTATTTACAGTTTAAGATCAGTGACTTGTCCGAAAACAAAAATAATAGACTATTTTTAGTTTACCTGAGTTTAGATCTCAAATAAACTAAAAATAAAAATAGTCTATTATTTTTGTTTTCGGATATAACGATTCCGATTCACCATTCACAATTCCACATTTTCCGTGGTAATCGCTTAAAGTAACTTTCAATAGTTTTAGTTTCGAGTTGCTTAGAGATTCAGAGGGTTCAGGTTAGCACCTATGCTGTAATATGCAGATTAGTGGAGATTCGACCGTGGACTATACTTCCGTGCGCCGTGGTCACTTTAATCCAGGGCTTTGGGCCCGAGACTTTATTAAAATCTGTGGAATATACATATCGAATTCGGTTGAAATTATATTAGTTTATAGTGTATATTATATTAGTGTTCTCTTTATCACTTTCGGTTCACTAGTGAATTATTGTGAAATGGTAAAAGGCAATTTAATTGGTAGATATTACTGGAGAGGCTGGGTTTTTTTTTATATTAAACTTTAAAGATTAGTACAATAACTTAAAATAAAGAAAACAAACTATTAAGTCACGTCGCGAAAAAATAACTTTAATTTTAAACGTGTAGGTATTGTCTTAACCCTCGATGCAAAAAGAGGGTTGTTATAAGGTTGACGAGTCTGTCAGTGCCACCATAGCTCCCAAATGGATGAAACGAGTTCAATTTCTTTTGTTTTTGTATGAAAGGTATGTTTGAGTGTTCTTACACTCAAACAACATGTTTGATGGTTTGATGAAAATCGATTGAGCCTTTAAAAGTTCGGGAGTGAAAGTGGGGAAGAATAACCGAATGTCTGCAAATATATTCGAGTGGAAAAAGAGAATATTGATGACTTTATCGAGAGTGTAATAAATAATCTCATATGTTATTTTAATCATCTAATTTCACTTGAGTTTTTTGTGATTGGGCTTGGTAAAATAAACATATTATACAAATACATACATGTATGAAGGTAATTTTAGATTGAACTTCTACCAAGGCCAAAGTTATATGTCTTATTATTATATTACTAAGTTAATTTTTATCTTACAAGTTACAGATAAAGGTACTTATGTTTATAGCTGTTAATACCTTTCTTTTTGAGAGTATTAATTCTTGAACGAATAGTTTAGAGGGCTAGGGAATTCGAAATAATTGAATCACAAAACGATATTCAAATATACCTACAGTTCGTTTGCTTAATCAAGGTAACATCAGTGTTGCCAGAATGTAAGAAATCGCCATTAATTATATAAATTAACCAGATTAAACGGTTTCAACATAAAATATTCGAAAAAGTTACGTAAATTGTTTTTAACTAATGTGAGATTTAGAATCTTGGATCTCGGTTTCTCAAGCAATGTAGAGATTTCCGGTGTAGATATTAACGTGTTTACATTAATGTTAATATAGTTATCACCTGAGGTAACGAGTGACATTTAACTATTTATTTGAACTTGTACGTACTTGATACTATCTTGGATCTATAATCAGATGTAAACCAAAAAGGGTATTGAGCATTAACCATCTCCCACACTAGACTGGTTTTTCACTCCCAAAAGAATCTATACAAATATAAGAGTCTCTGTTGTTGTAGGGGGTATCCTCTGGATTTAATAAACCAATTTTAAATATTATTTATTAGAAAGCAATGTTTTTGTGAGTGTCATAAGCTATACTCTATCGCCGTATTAAGGCGGGAACGAGAACCACGCGGGTGAAACTGCTGGGCATCGGTAGTAGTACATATTAAATAAAGCTTCGTCGCTAGACAATTTTTGTACCTCCTTCTAATACATTCGGTCTAAGACAGTCGGAAAACGATTTATAAATAAGGAAACTTATTAAAATTAACTTGCCTATTGGAAAATTCATACCAACGTTGAAGCTTGGAAGTTTATTTTCTTATGCTTATATATCTACGAGCATGCATATGTACTTTTGGTATGAGGTGCATTTATCAACTCACAAATCATTATCATCATCATCATATTAGCCGATGGACGTCCACTGCAGGACATAGGCCTTTTGTAGGGACTTCCAAATATTGAGCCACCAGCGAATCCCTGCGACTCACTTGATGTCGTCAGTCCACCTGGTGGGGGGTCGGCCAACAGTGCGCTTACTTGTGCGGGGTCGCCATTCCAGCACTTTGGGACCCCAACGTCCATCGGCTCTTCGAACTATGTGCCCCGCCAATTGCCACTTCAGCTTCGCAACTCGTTGAGCTATGTCGGTGACTTTGGTTCTTCTGCGGATCTCCTCATTTCTGATTCGATCACGCAGATACTCCTAACATAGCTCGTTCCATCGCCCGCTGTGTGACTCTAAGCCTTCTTATGAGGCCCATAGTTAGCGACCAAGTCTCGGAACCATAGGTCATCACTGGCAACACGCACTGTTCGAAAACTTTTGTCTTCAGGCACTCACAAATAACAACCCCTAATAACACACATTCAAATGTATGGAATCTATGTCTTTAGTCTAGCCAATAGTCTAGCTCTAGTTCCGTTTCTAAAATTTGAACGCATTTGGATTCCCACAGATCGAAGCACAATTGAAAGGATTGGGACCTTCAAACTAGATCGCTAATCACCTAAAGAACTTGTTCTCTAAATTGCGACTCGGAGTACAATGTTCATTAGCTAACATAAAACAGCAATTACGGGAACGGGAGAGAGCGCCTAGAAGCTTAGCCGTTCTTGAAAGGATGACAGAGAAAGCTACAATGCTAAGCCGTTTCAGAATATAAGAGTAAACGAGAGGGGATGCTTAGCCGATCTGAGCTCTCTTATAAGAGTTCAGTTAACAAAGGGTTTGGTGTCAAGGAGCTAATGTGAGTAGTATGAATTAAAACTTTAAATTCGGGGAATTAAGTATATGAAGTGTTGACGGGTCAGGATTTAATGAGTTTGTTTAATTAAGCTGACATAATCGCGAGTTTAAATTAATGTACGTAAAAACATGGTATATTCGTAGTAGTAGGTTTGTACAGTATTTACAGTATTAATTCTCATTGTCACATAAATATTAAATGTCTCGTTTGTCTTATTGTTAGCCTACGTGACCTCGAATAACGAGAATTTCGAGGTCCTAGGGGTGTAGCACCATCGACTTCCCAACTCCAGGAAAGTTTTTACTGAAAATTTCTTAGAAGAAAGAAAAGCTAATATTTTAGCGTCCGAACCAGAAAGGGAATCCAGAACCTCGTAAATAGTTTAGCGTCCGAACCAAAAATGAAACCCAGAACTTCGTGAATAATTTAGCGTCCGAACCAGAAATGAAACCCAGAAACCTCGTGAATAGTCACAAAACAATTTCATCTAGATCTCACGGTAAAGGAAAACTAAACAATTATGTATTACACAAGGATTTCATTAATAAAGTTTATATTAAGAACTAAGCAACACTTTTTTAATAAATGTTCATATGATTCTTGATTTAATTTATCCATACGATTTAATCTCACGATTAAACTTCTAAAAGAATGTCTGATAATCACGATTTAAAATTTTCCAACCTAATTCGTATTTTAAAGACCTTATTAAGTTTTATATCAATAATAAAAATAAACTCACCGAGAAATAAACACTTTAGGAATTTTTTGGAGCGCTATTTGTTTTGCCTTGTCACATTAAAAATATATATTTTTCCATTTTTAAAATAGTTTTACGTTTTAGAGCATTATCAAAATTTTATTACCCTGTTTAAAATTTTAGAGATGTCATCTTATTCAAATTAACACTTTAAAAACAAAAGCTACTGCTATGTAGATAATCATGCGATGATATATTCTTTTTATTTTGATGAGGTGCTAATTCTGTTATAAGTTACAACGTAGAAAAAGATTTTATTTTGAAGTACTGCACTTTTTTCTAATGCTCGTAATCGATAAAGGCAACACGACTGCCGCATGGCACAGTGGGTAGTGACCCTGCTTCCTGCATCCACGGCCGTGGATTCGATTACCACTACTAGTAAATATTTGTGTGATGAGTATAGATATAAGTATTTATATGTAGTATATGTAAATATATAAAAGCGAAAGGTCACAAAATCTCGAAAACCGGATGATGTATAAAGTTAAAATTTAACAGAAAAGTAGATTATAGTTATTAGACGTCTGCTAAGGGCTTTGAAGAGGTCTAAGGGCCGACGAAGTCGCGGGCAACTACTAGTGAATTTATTATTGATCAAGTCAGCTATATTTATACCCATAACACAGGCTAAGTTATGATTGTTTAAGTATATATAAGTATATTTATTTTATAGACATAGGGAAAAACGGTATTTGGAAAATTAGTAGTATTTGATAACAATACACATATATACCTAGTTATTAAAAAAATATAATACCTACTAAGCTATGAAGATATGTATAAAATTATAAATTAGACAAAGTAACGTCATGTAACATTGAAGAGTCATTCAATGTTTTGTGTTTAATTAACATACTTGTAGCAAGCAATTAAATATATGGGTCACCTTATGTTAAGTGATTATCGCTCATAAGAGGATAGAGAAATTGGATTATAATATTATTATAGTGTAGGTAAACATAATAACACTACTATAGTACTTATATGACGGTATTGGTATAATATATGTCAGTGATTGTACAATTACTTTGTGGTAGAGGATACACCTCGAGCAGGTCCCAGGACTTGTGACCTTGGGTAGGTTTAAAGGATCCTTTCAGTTTGGTAGGTTTAAAGGATCCTTTCAGATTGCAAAAACACTCATCTTCCCTGCCCGACATGTTCTCCGTGCTCACACTAAACAATTTATGAAAAACAATAATACAACACAAAACATTTATCAATACTAGTACCTAAACTTTTTTTTTTGTAATCAGCAATTCTGCTTTCTATATTTTAATGAAAATGTCATGCAAATAAAAAGTGGTGATTGAACCTTTTGCCTCTTAAATACCGTCTTAACTATGTATAGGATTGTATGTAGTCTACATACAATTATAATTTAGATTTGATCGACTTATTCTACTAGAAATGAGAATCCCAAGGTTATGAACTTCGTAAAACATATTATACTAATTTCTCTGGAAAATCCACATGAAAATTCATAAAGATATTAATTGAAGAAACACGAAAAAAAAAATGGCTCTGTTTTTTAATTTTTTTTATATCATCCTTCAACATGTTTTATAATAACTCATCGTCAAAATACTAAAATTTCTATTCTTTTATTTTATTAAAACCTGAACCTGTAAAAAATATTTTTATCTTCAACTCTATATTCAATATTCAATTTATGATCTCAAATCCGCGTTCAAAGTAAGATACTCACACATTCACGCATATAAGATGGAATTAATGAAGGCACTTTCCATTCATTATTCGCTTCTTAAACGTTAAGAGGCTGATAAATCTAAAGATCAATCAGATATTTACCTGCTTTGTGATTCCAATGTTAACAAACCATTACAATATTTGTAACGTACATTTCTAGGAATTTTCCATTAGCTTTTTCATACGATTGTTACGTACCGTAGGTACATTAAATGTCCTTCTTAATTTTTTTTTTATAACTACACACGTACTGACTATTTAAAAAAAAATTGTAAATTGTTGTTGGGTCGGACAAATTTTAAAACAACTTAAAAAGTGGGTCAGGAAGATAGACAAAAATTTAATAGCAGCTATATTATATGTAAGACATACTCGTAAATATCTACTCGTACAATGAAAATTAAAACAGGGTCTATTATAGTGGATGAAATTAATTTCTAAAGGGGATGAAATTTTGTATGATCTTATATTTACTCGCCGGTAGTTCACTAGTATTCGACAGGATTTTTTTTAAAACATCATTTTCATCTGATAAATGTCCTGCTGAGCATAGATCAACAACTTGGTGTAAAGACTTCGAAAGGCCACAGCGGCTCCCTGCTACTAGCTTGATTTCATCGGTCCATTGGTCGTTGGGGGGGTCGATGTTTAATACAGTGCGGGGTTGCCATTCCAGCTTTTTAAAATGTATCGTTAGTATGTGATTATATCGAAGTTATTTTCGATAAACACACATCAGTCGGCCATTGTTATAAACATAATTTACACGCAGGTACAAGTTACAGCACGCATGCGATTAGCGTGTCCCATACGTTGTATTTGCTAGGCTTCAGCATCCGGCACGCCACGATTACCCGTCTAAGTAGATCATCGCTCACGAATGGCGCACGGATCCTATTGAATCCGCTGCAGTTACTATCATATCAATATTTTTAATCTTGTTACATTGAATGTGACACGCACAGCATTTTTCTAGCATGGCTTTTATTGCATATCATGTTGAATCTATGTAATGTTGCGAAACTGAAGTAGAGTTGGGACAAACAAAGTATCCCATTTTATTTTTACTATAGTAAAAGCGAAACTAGAAAATATATATATTGTCTATCTATAACGTTTTCATGCAGAGACCAATGATAATAGATTCTGGGATATAATTGTGAAGATGATCGGATTTCAAAAAGGAATTCCTACATTTCATCGCGAAAAAAATCTTGAGGGGGTGAAACAGGGGATGAAAGTTTCTTCATACACACAAATTTAAAAAAAAGCTTTCTTAAATAAGGCTAAATTAAAAAATAAAGCTTTCGTATGTAAAGATATTAGCAAAACTTTGTCACAAAAATTAAACATGAAATAGGGGATGAAAGTTTGTATAGCCAGCCCATTATTCATGTTAATCCGTACCTATTATTAAATTCTATGAGATGCACACACAAATGAAAGTCCTTAATCAAGTTTACTAAGCAAACCCCAAGTCCAGTGGCGTATGTGGCGTGGTCGACTAATACCTAAGCCCGTCCTGCGATCCCCTTTACAGCCGGAAACTTTCACCTGGCCATCGCAGACGAAGTAATGCCCAACTAAACAATGCACTTTATATATGCGAATTATATGAATCGGGTTTACTAAATCCATTTAGGCGTGTTCAGAATGTGTTATTATGTTCTAGCATTGATATATATATATATATAAATTAATGACTACTAGTCATCATTACATTCAGGGTCCAATCCAACTCGTCTATTCATTATTTGTAACCGACTTCGAAAAAGGAGGAAGTTCTCAAATAGAACGGTATGGTTATAGACCGGTATAGGACGGACCGGGCTGAAATTTGGCATGCAGGTAGATGTTATGACGTAGGTATCCGCTAAAAAAGGATTTTGATCAGTTCTATCCCCAAGGGGATAAAATAGGGGATGAAAGTTTATATGAAACTTGTCAATTTTGCGGCGATTTCGCTGAAATTTGGAATGTAACTAGATTTTACTCTGGATTAACACATAGGCTACTTTTCATCTCGGAAAATACCATGGTTTCCACGGGATTTGTGAAAAACTGAAATCCACGTGGACGAAGTCGCGGGCGCCCGCTAGTTTTAATATATTTGTAGTAATATGCAAGGAGACATTTTTAACGTGCTTTAATAGTTGCAAAATCATTTCAATTTCTTATTAGGTATCAATACATATTCATTATTTTGCCTAAATTGGCACATATATTTTATGTATGAATTATAGAGGATGGCGCTAAATTGAGTTTTTTTTAAACCTGTTTTTTTTCTTATTCATCACGTCGTCGCGTTAAATATGAAAACTTACATACATAGTCGTAGAATTTTTTTAAATTAAAATGATCCTATTTTTCGTTTTTTTTTTTTAATTTCAATAATTTGTAAGTTCCAAATTCTCGGTAAAAAGGCCGGATTATACACCGAGAGGTCGTGGGTTTGATTCTCGCCCGCTGGACTATTGTCGCACCCACTCTTAACAGTATTTAATAGTATTTACAGTATTTTCCAATTGGTGGGAAACGGAAATATTGGTCATATTTAAAGGATATGGCAAATTAAATTGAAATTTTCCGAAACAACAATTTTTTTTTTTTAATTTTTAACAGATTTATTCTACACGTTACCTACTATTATTAAATAAATAATGGAGCCTGGAGTATCTTTGCTCTGCTGGAGTATTTTTTCAGCCCATTTTGCTTAATTTTTTTGTTATAATACATCTCCAATACTCAAGTAGATAAATTGTAGATTATAAAATTAAAAAAATTATTAAGTAGGATATCATTATAATTATTTATATTTCCAATTTATTAAGAAATTACATCAATAAATTATACGATTTGTAGCATTTAATAATACCTATTTAAATAATAATATCTTGTCTAAGATTTGTTAAAAGAAGCTCGAGGCTAAAACTAGACACTTAAACAAAATGATAGCCTAATTTAAATAATTAAAACACGAGGAAGCACTTAAAAAACAACAGGCCAAAAAGTTAGCTAGATTTAAAATTTTGACCTTTTATTTTTTAAATCAAGGTTTTAGTCACACTCTCTTATACTAGAACTAGACTCCCGTCGCGTAATCCATCAGTTTGTACTCAAAATTAAAAAAAAAATACACAATGGACTTTCATAAAATGTTTAGTTTGCCCATAGACAAAGTGATTCATGTGGATATTTCGACATAAAATTCAACTATGGTCAGCCTGAATCCTCAGCCCTTATGAGTACATATATACATATAAAAGTACATACATGATGACATATTATATTTGGCAAAATTCGTTGGTACAAACATGATGTTCCGTCAAGTGCTATCTGTGTGAAATTAGCGGCAGACTAGAAGGCGATAATTTTTTTTTAAATTTTTTGTAGGAATAAACTTTTTTTTTAATCCCCGACGAAAAAAATCTGTGTCTGTCTGTCTGTCCATTTGTCTATCTGTGACACCATAGCTCCCAAACGGGTGAAGCGATTTTTTTTTTGTATAAAGGTGTTCTTAGTCATGTTTGATGAAAATCAGTTGAGCAGTTTAAAAGATGTGGGGGGTGAAAGTGGGGAAGGACAACCGAATGTCTGCAAATATACTCAAGTGCGGTCTCAAATCAAAGCGCACTGAAATAGAATATTGATGACTTGATCGAGAGTAATTAATAATTTCATGACATTCGGGGGTTTTCAAAATTTTCAATTTTATGTTATCTACGCCTTTCATTGGTCGAAATTATGAGAATAATAATATAAAAGTACAATTTTTTCAATCAAAGACCTGTATTTAAGTTGTCGGTGTCTAAACTACACCTGTTTGAGCTATTTTCGTCTAAAGTGAGATAAATAGTGTCCACGTGCCCCGCAGAAATTGCTATCCTATTGCTATATATGATAATTTATTGCGACTGGCCACGCGACTGTCGCTATTAAAATATATAATTAGCTATAACCTGCTTTTTATGACACTCAGACAACTATAGATACATTATACTACAATCTCAATCAACAATACAATACAATAGTCTATTAGAGTTAGCACTAAATCGCACGACAGATTTTTTAACGTTAAACGTTAAAAATGCGTTCAAATATAATATGAAGGTCTATTTCTAACGCCCAAATTTAAAAATGCAACACTGTCCGAGAAAAAGCGTTTTTTTTAATTGTTCTTTATTTAAGGGTTTCTTCATGAGAAAAAGCGTTGTGTTTTAAAAACGCTGTAGTCAAGGGCTAACTTGTAAAGAATAAAAAAAATATTGCTTAGCTCTGTGACCGTCAACATGAGGGAAGTTTTCAGCATAAGCAAATTATTTCACAGCGCATTTTTTAGCAATATATTACATACAATTATATTATAAAATTAATAGTTAATACTACAGCTAAACGAGTACACCACTACAAACTTTAAAATATGTGCTTTAAATTGGTGTGCAACCTAAAAATAATTGGTCAAAAAAAAACAAGTTTTATTAAAATCAAAGAGGCCCTAATTTAACATGAGAAAACACCTTGTCATCAGAAACTAAAGCTAATTTTAATCAAAAGATTAAAAACCTGATCAATATAGTACACATCGGTATATTTATACGACCGCACAGGCGAATAATTTATTTAAATAAGATAGATTAAAGACTTATTATATCCGTTATAGTGGAATAAAACGAAACTCTTGTAAAATCCAATACAAAGTCGTTAAAACAAATCACGGAGAATCCGTTAAGTAATTTAAGTTAGAAATGTCATAAAAATATTTATTAATAGGCATAAATAAAACACAACATATATTATTGATTCAACATAATGTTGCCCAGAGTTAACTAAACAAGTGGGATATATACGGGATAATAACAGCATAATCTATGTAACACAAAATATTAATTTGTACAAACGAAAAGGAGATTTAAACCCACGTCTTACTAGACACGGGCATAAGTTAGTTATTTCTGCATATCGTCTCCAAAGAGTAAAAAAAATCTTTTGTAGCTTTGGGTGTACTCTTCTATAACAAGATCCCCAAGACTGTGATGGACCTGCCAATGCATAGCTTTAAGCAATGTGTCAAAAAACATTTACTTAGTCGAGGTTACTACACCATTGATGAGTTCCTCAATGATAAAGATGCTTGGAGGCAATTGGATCAGCTTCCACCTTCACACAGGAAGTAAAACTATAAGAAATTGTGATGTTGTCATCAATTGTAAATTTTATTATTGTATGTTTTTTTTAAAAGAGCAACTGTTGAGTTACTTGCCGGTTTCTTCTCAACAGAACCTGCCTTTCGTACCGGTTTTCCGGAACTTTACAAATAGTCAACTGGCGTATCAAAAGTGCTTGTAAACTGAACCTACTTGAAATAAATTAATTTTGAAATTTGAATTTTGGGATTTTTTCCTCCTCAAAACCGCATCATTGTCGGTCTATTTGTTCAGAAGTTGCGATGGCGCAGAAAGACACACATATTCACTGACAGACAAAGTATCAACCCCCTTTTTATATCGGGGGTTAAAAATTAATGAATCACGGTTGTATTTCGACCTCAGAAACATCCCTCTAGTAAACATCAATGATTAAGCTTCCAAAACATTAAAATATCAACCGAGGAAAACCATTCATCTCCTAACAAAAGTAACTCGATCATATTATCTGATGGCATGACAACAGCCTTGTCTATGTCACCCCACCTAGATAACTGTAACAAATATTATTGTCGAGATGGGACGAGGCGTCACGGATTTTGATATTAATTATAAAACTTTCCTATACAATTCAACTGATTTTCTCGCTCAGATTTAAACAAGATTTTAGTAATCTTAGATTATATCAATCCACTATACCTACCATATTCAAGCACTATACCACCATCCACATTAGTATCCAGATATTCGTTGGACCTTGAGCTCTTTATGCTCCGCAAAATGTATTTTTCTCATCTCATTGACTTGTCCTTTTATAAATCTACTCATTTTCATTTCCGGTTTCGTTAAAGAAAAATAAAAAATAAAGTTAATAAGAGTTGTCGTGTAAAGATACAAGATAAAAAACTTTATTGAGTAAAACAATAGACGCCTCATCAAGGCGACCCAATTAATTTCATACGCGATTGGCGATGAACAGGGACTGTTGAGAGGAAACGTCATCATTATCTTAGCTACTGCTGCCACAACTTACGCGAATGCCACAGTGAATACAGACGGTGTATCGTTCAGCCTTTTGTCCCGCCCCTCGTCAATCGCTAACACATTTACCCACTTACGACTGGGTGAAAACTCGCGAAACGAACACCATTGTGGCGGATCGCTCGCGACACAATACGCCGAGCACGCTTATCGACTCAGCGTCAAATAAGTTCAAAAGCTCGGTTTAGACGTTCGCTATCGCACCGTCGTTTGTCAGTTTTCACCCGGAGCGACGATTGTCTACACGATACAAATAGTCTTTTTGATGTGGCAACGCTTGTTTCCATTTTAATTGACATCGCAAAAGTATCACGCCCCGAGGAGGGAAGATCTTACAATGCGGCGCCACGTATCCGTAAACGAGACTTCGCATCAAATATATTCGACTTTGACTCGTCCTCGCTCGACGAGCGTGTAGCTAGCGACATTATTTAGAAGCCTACTTACATAACGTAGCGCGCGTTCGTGTATTAATCTCATTTGTGTAATAAAATCTGTGCCTTAGCCGAGCCGATGGTGAGGAGTGATCCGGCCCTGAAATGCGTGCCTCCGCACGATAATCGTGTTAGGTTAAGAAGGTTTCTACATATTACGTGCTTTGCTACGCCTTAAGGATTAAAACGACTCATAACTCGATACTCGCCGGAGGGCTGCGTATACCTTCTATCGATTTTCCGGCTACGGATTACGCTACGTAAGTAAGTAACGCCTAGACAATATTTAATCAACGCGACTATGAACAGAGTTTCATTATTGGGCAGCCCGGGCGAGCCGGGCTTAAGCGATTACCTACGGCAAAGATGCAACGTAGATTTACAGCGAAGCTCGCCATGACAAGGTGGTCATCGCAAACCCTGGGATCTCGCCGCCGCAGGACGAAGACAAAGGACGTTTAAATTATTCAGATAGTGGAAAAGCGACTTTAATAGCCCGTGCATAAACGCCATTTGTAAATATTTAACTTTGTCCGTCAAATTGGTTTTAAGACGAGTGCTTTGCATGAGAGAAATCTGAGAACGTCTGGGGGCTAAATCTACCCTGCGGCCGATGGGGGTCTTCCATAAATAATTAATCTGGAACGATGTGCGTCGGGTGGTTAACTAAATCCTGCGGCGGTTAGGCCGTGGGGATACCTCAATAGTGCTTCGACGCGCTCAATCACTTGTTTTGTTACGAGTAGGTAATTACTTTTTTAGCTATCAACGATATATCTTATACGAGTACTAACATCAACATCAAAGTAATGCTATGAAGTTCAATTCATTGTTCTCAGAATAGATGCCTCCCTCAACCTTCATGGCTTAATGTTAAGTGCACAACTACCTCATTTTACAATAATGCAAGAAACAATTTATTGACGAATCAAAATAAACTTGTTCGTCTTTATTCTGTAAAAAAAAATGGTCCCAATTTAAAGGAGATTTTAGAAATTACACACACATAGATTATGATCTGAATTAACACTAAACGAATATTTTCATCCGGGAAAAAATAAAGATTACCTACTTGAGAAAAATGAATATAAATGTCTCGTATGTAGATTACCTCGTATGTAGAGTAACAAGACTAGACTGAAACCTCAAATAAAACATAAAAAAAGCACCTCCGAAATGTTATTAAATTCTTTACGTTAATACTGTACAAAAGAGTGTATTAAACTCAAATAGTAGTACTTTTGAGTTAGCAATATGATTAGATTCAACAAAAAATACTCCATCGGGCCAATGAAATTGCATCTATTTAGCATAAAAAAGCCGGCGGGCAAAGTGTGTTCGAAACAGTTTTATGTCACTTTTTCTGAGGCAAATTGAAATACCAGCTCGTATTATTAGAAGTTTAATACACTTTGGTGAGCAGTTCACGGCTAGAAAGTTGATTTATATTTCAGTTTTTAGTCAGCGTAATAAAATACTAGCGTACGATCGAGATTTGTGATACATTAGGTGTAGAATATTCTAAACATTATTTTTCTTAACAACATTAGATTTAAAAACTACTAGCGGAATCCCGCGACTTCGTCCGCGTGGAATTCAGTTTTTTAAAATACCGCGGGAACAATGATTGATGATTATTCCGGGATGAAAAGTAGTATATGGGTTAATCCAGAGTAAAGTCTTTTTCCATTCCAAATTTCAGCCAAATCACTTCAGTTTTAACCGCAACGCAAAAGAGGATCGAACATACACACTTACACACAAACTTTTCGCCTTTATAATATTAGTGTGATACAATACTTACTTCAAAAATTTTCAGGCCGTTCAGTAGTGTTTGTGAGATGTTACCTTACATTTACCTATTATAAAGTACCTTACGTATGAGATAACTTCTCACTCACTCTCACTTCTAGTGATGGAAATAACCACTTGAACGCAGATATGCCCCCCACGGATTTTCGCAATTTCTGTGATCCCTGTCGTGATAAAAACATTCACCAGGATAACAATATAACACCGATTTTAAAGTAAATTATATTGTCATGTAGGTTATTGTTTAGGGACTAAATTTATCTATAAATACATACCGCAAACGGTGTTTAACACTTACAGTTACAGGTATAAGCTAATCACTCCGTTAAAATAACACAGTAGCGTTTTTACTAAGCATTTTTTTCCATATTCGGTGTAATTGTCAGCAATCATACAATTAGCGACATATCAAACGAGAATAATACTGAAAATAAGTTATTGTTTTGAGGCGACGTCTTCGCCACTTTGTACGGTTAATAGTTTACGCTGTGAAGCCCCTCGGACGAGCAACAAGCGACGTCTTGCGGCTCTTCGGATCGGGCGTGGATTAGGCCAGCTTTGCCGCAAGACACTGCCAGATATACCTAGCTGTGTGGACTTAGCTGCGGCGGCTTTGTTTACTTTGTTTACCTATAACTTATACTTAGTCTTGATCTAACACCTCGAGTGTTCGACTGTCTACAACTGGTAACCGCAACGCAGTATCAATACTTGCCTTCATTGTCCTATTATCGCCTCAACGTGATTTTTAGTAATTTTATTAAAATCAAATTGAATTATTACGGTATGGATAGATATACCTATCTATCCGTACAGTAATCGTTCAATTTGATTTACAGATAGATATATAAAAACCATGTTGAGGCGAATATAGGACAAGCAAGGCAACATTAGGTTCAACCAACTCGTGAACATATTATACTTCTCTTGGTATTTCCACTGAACTTTGTTTGAGATTTGTACTGAACCGATTTTGAGAATTCTTTTACTATTCTTTCTGAGTTAAAATAAATCAAAAACAAAATGAAAATAAATCATAATAAAAATTCATTTATTTCAAGTAGGCTTAGCTTTGAAACGTCAGGTTTCATCGACTTTAGGGTTAATGATTTTAAACTTATTTCGTGGTTGTTCATTATGAATGTTATTTAAACGGGTACATATCACGATCATGCAACTGGGTCGAAATATCGACATTAAAAATCTCGTCATTTTATCGTGGTATTTATGATTATAATTAAAATACAAGCCTTAATATTAGTTGAATCTGTATTTAATTAACTCTACCACATATTGAAAAAAGAAATGCGTAACTATGAACAGTAGATAAGTATGAATTTATAAATATATTTACTTACGATCAAAAGAGACGCGCAAAATATTCCCGAGTAAGCAAAGATATCTCCGTAAACGCCATCGGTAAGTAAACGCAGTGGCCGTTGTTTAACGAAAACCGAGCCACACATCCTTTGACATTCGCAAATGTTATTAGCGCAATCCCCCAACAAGCGGAGGCTTTTAGCAAAAAGTTGCGTCAACTCCGTAATCGAGCCCTAACTGAATTGCGAGCAAGCTTATGTCTGGATATTGGATTAGAAACAATTTTGTGCAAGTTTGAACAGTAGTAGCATATATTTCTCTATTGTCATGTTCTCTTTCAACAACCTTGCATTCATCATCATCATACAGCCGACGGACGTCCACTGCAGGACATAGGCCTTTTGTAGGGACTTCATTTTGTTGGTCCATCTACAAAGAATTGTCCGATACTGACCACGTTGGGCATGCGGGTTGGTCAGTGCAGGGCCAGATTTCTCGCACCGGCCTATGCCATTTAAAAATCTAGCCATTGTGAATGATTATAACGCCATTTGTGATTAACCTTGCATTGTTATTTATTAATGAAACTCACTTCACTCAATACCGGCCGGCCGTATACACTCATTTCCGTATTCATTTTCCTAATGCGTAATTTCAATTTGGAATTCCGTGAGACTACCGCAGACTTTTACGTTTACGTTTTTCTTCATTTGAAATGTATATTGTCGCAAGGGCTCGCATTCGTTACGTACGCGCGGAATTTGTACCGTTTGGAAAAAAACGTAAGTAGGTACATCTGCGTCATTTAATGTATTTTATATTAAATTCAAGTATTCGGTTTTTCGAACACGGAAAACGGATTTGGAAAATGAACACGGAAAACGGGTGTATGCGGTCGGCCTTACAATGAAATCAACTAACTGCTCTATTATGTATTCTGTGGCTCTTCTGTTTTTTATTTGTTTTGTTAAAATTGCTGTGTCAAAATTTGGATGCTTCTTATTGACGTTCGATCCGACTAACATGCGTATCTTCGGTGACGGTGACGATATGGATTATGGATTGTGGTATCATAGAACTGATGGCCTATTCACTATTTTGGTAAATAGACCAGCAGATTAAGCATCAAATCAACAGAAAAATGTCATCTACCTACTGTATGATATCCACGAAGGGTTGTTAGTAGGCACCGGATGATACTTTGTTACTTATAATCTCAATTTCGTACTCATGTCAACTAACATACGTCAAAGTTAGTGAATTAGCCTACAGATCTTAATAGACAGCGTTCTTGTATCTCTTGCAGCTTACTGCAGATATAAATGAATTAAAAAATGCTTTTATACTATATGAATTAAATAGTAAGCTGGCCTTAAGAACTCATAAACTAAATAAGATATGCCCATCGAGTATTTATTTTCACTTGGCATTCTGGTGCTCTATAATATCTTCGTGTATATGTCCGCTATAACATAGGTTCGATCTGAATTTTTATCTTCATTAGGTACGAACGCAACGTAGAAAAGGCAACAAAACTTTAATATTACGCTAAACTATTTAACTACAGGGTTTTTATTTCAATTGAAGACACTTACAATAATAACGTAGGTAATAGTAGAGGCAAAGGTGTAAATAAATACATTTATAAAGATTACGTTAATGACACAAATGTCGGGAATGACGGTAAATACGTGGCGCAGAACATCGCAAGACAAGATAAACTGGAAGCCAATAAATAATAATGGGGTTAGGGCTTGTACAACAATTTACACGTATTAACATGCACTATTTATTATTTTGGTACCTTTATTTGAATCAATTTGTCTTTCAACACATCTCTGTAACAATATTATTCCTTCCTGTAGAAAACTTAATTAATATAATGTTGGAATCAAGTGAGAACTGGGACCTAATAAGAAGTTTTCTGGAAAGCATAATGAAAATAAAGGAGAAAGATGAAAAGATACTCGGAAAGTGAGAAAAGACTGCGACGTTGGTGGTAGGCCGAATGGCAGGTACACCAGCGTTCTGAAGGTAGGAGGGGTTTTTAGCCAGTAGGAGTCCGGCACTACCCAAACGGGTGTCCATGAGGATTTTCCCGACAGACAGGAGACAGGAGAAAAAAAAAATATATATATTATTCCTTATAGTTACCTAACATCCAGTAAGATGAACAGGCAAATGCTAGTTTGTAGTAGAAAATAAATTTACAAAGAAAAAATCTTGACGGCACACAATTTAAACTAAATAGAAAAAAACAGATTTCTTTAGAAAGTTAAATTCATTGGATTTGTTATACATATTTAGATGATAATAAATTTAAAAACCAAATGTAAAGTTTACGTAGGTACAATAAAAAAGCTTATAAAACTTATATAGGTACCCAACGGCTTTTTCATTAATACATTTTCATACACGAAATCATCGTAATTTGTTGGAATTCGCTTGAAAAAAATCCACAGATTGCCGTATTAGCAAATTAATCCTAACACCGTATAATATTAACATAAAAAGTCTATAATTCGTTACCAGTCAACAAAATATCAAATGTCACTCATTAAAACGGATTAGCATTTATAAGTGGCGAAACATTTAATAATCAAACCGATAAACGTGAAAAGCGCACACATTAGCGGGGAATCACTAATGCCGCAGAATTCTCAATCAATAGTGGTTGAAATGGCAACCAAATAATCTGTATGCACTTAATGAACGCATTTGAAAAGTTAAAAGCCCGCCGCTGTTAGGCCGCGTCCACGCACGCGACCAATTAACACACGCGGTAATTCCGCATAGTGTAGACCCGGACTTAGCGGCATTATCGCCTAAATTGTCGTAATGTTTAGTTGCGAGCGCCGGTCATTAGTGATTTGAGGATACAAATTTGAATGTACATACTCTGATCTCAATATGAGCTGCCATTCGGAAAATGCAAAATTAGCTCGCCAATGGCAGTGCTGATTAAGCCTTGTTATAATTTTAATGTTTTAATGCTTGACATTAAGACTAAGGTCGTGCTCACGGATCTATGAATACACGCAAGTGGATATTTTTCGGTTTATTTGACTGTAGAAATATTTGAAGGTAAAAGCAAGTGATGATTACTGGAAACAATCGCCTCTATTGACGCAACACGCTTGACAATACGTATGTTACGTGTAAAGGTTTGATACATTTTGTATGCGACGCATAAGAGGGCCTAGTGGCAGTTTGATACTGTTATTATCGCGTTAACGTAAACGCGAATTTCTAAGGAATTGAAACAGCGCTATCATATATCATGTACATGTACCATGTATCTCATTAAAAAAATATTTGTCTTTACCTTTTTTTTTTAAATATGACCAATATTCCCATTCCCATTCGACAAGTGGGTACGACAATAGACCAACGGGGCAGGGATCGAACCACCACCCCTCGGTGATGAGTCCGACCTCTCTTACCGTTGAGCTATTGAGCTCAACCTAAGCCTTTTTGATTGAGCAATATCACAATAAGCCCTAAAAATTTTGAAAAAAAAAACACGTTTTACTTTACCTACTTGTATTATCTCTTAATCAGTTTCTTCAAGATTCAATGTCAACTGGATTAAGGAAATTAACGGAATGATTACGCAAATTATTTTGGTGAGAAGTTCGTATTGTGTTACTCGTAAATCAGGTTAGATTTTACATTTTCTTTGCGTGTTTCATTATTAAACAAGATTCTTCATTAGTGACCAATTAGGTTTTAATTAGTTAGTCAATTGATCTTCATCACGATCAGGTTTAATAAATCGTCTTTCAAATCTTTAGAATGAAGTTACGAAACCAAATTCTTATTAGAATCAAGGTAGATGTGAAGTTGTGAAATAATTGATATGATATATGAAGTTAAAAAAAATAAAAAATAGCTGTTTACCTAAAATGCAAGTTTCTTGGTTTTAGTAGAACAGAATTACAAGGCTTCTTAGTTTGTGTAAATCCGAATTGTAGTTTCTATGCTATTATATATTCAAATATTGGTTCCTAATTTCATCAGAGACGAAACCTTTTGCATGGCCTAATATTTCAAATTAAGTCATCTTTAGTATCAAAATAAGACACAATGTAGAGTAAAAGGAGTCACAACACGATTAGATTAACGAACACTAATCATGGAAAGTACACAAAAGATATCATCAATAATATGAAAGTAGGTACTCAGTGAGATAAATAATTATGACAGAGACAATATTATAATTAGCAACAGAAAGCCATATCCAATCAGATTGGATGCCAAACAATCAGGAACTCATACACGTAGAGGATTAGATTAGTGGACAATAAACATGCAAAGTACAAAGTACCAGCAAAACACACGAGACAAATACACAACGACATAAACATTCACGACTGACACGATATCAAAATTAGCAACAAAAAGCCATATCCAATCAGATTGGATGTCAACGAATCAGGAACTTATACACATCAACGATTACTAAACATGGAAAGTAAACAAAAGATATCAACAAAGAGTATGAAAGTAGGTACTCAGTGAGATAAACAATTACTACAGACAAAATATTATAATTAGCAACAGAAAGCCATATCCAATCAGATTGGATGCCAAATAATCAGGAACTCATACACATAGAGGATTAGACTAACGAACACTAAACATGAAAGTACACAAAATATATCAACAAAGAGTATGAAAGTAGGTACTCATTGAGATAAATAATTACTACAGACACAATATTATAATTAGCAACAGAAAACCATATCCAATCAGATTGGATGCCAAATAATCAGGAACTCATACACATAGAGGATTAGATTAACGAACACTAAACATAGAAAGTACATGAAAGATATTAACAAAGAGTATGAAAGTAGGAACTCAGTGAGATAAATAGTTTCGACAGACACAATATTATAATTAGCAACAAAAAGCCATATCCAATCAGATTGGATGCCAAATAATCAGGAACTCATACACATAGAGGATTAGATTAGCGAACAGTGAACAGGCAAATTGCGTGCAAATGTGAGCCGAGCTTTCAAACGCATGTATTTAGACGACGCGGCGCAGACAGACCCGATTTGGTAATTAATTTTACCGCGCGAAGTGCTCTAAATGCACTAGAAACTATAATCCTCATTAAAATGGGAATAGGCGACTATTCACTTTACCATCAAATATAATTTCAGCTTCTAAACACGGAAAATTATTATGAATTTCGCCGAATCCGACGCGGGCCGCGCAAATGTACCTATCATTTAATACGAGTCGTATATCCGTACATTATATGAGTACATCTTTCCAACAAAACAACCTATTTATCTGTGAAAATGGAATTAAATTTTCCATTTTATATATTTTGCATTTCAAATAATTTTGTTAAATATATCGAATGTTTAGAAAGTTTAGTGTTTGTAATTTGTTTCAGGAAAAATGGTTTTCATGTATTTGATGATGAAGATTTGATGATATGAGAAAAAATTGATCATACTACATGACGCTTTCTTAGAAAATCTGATCGTATAGATTTTTTGACGGCCTCCGTGGCGCAGTGGTACGTGCGGTGGATTTACAAGGCGGAGGTTCTCAATCGATCCCCGGTTCGATTGAGGTTTTCCTAATAGGTCCAGGTCTGGCTGGTGGGAGACTTCGGTCGTGGCTAGTTACCACCCTACCGACAAAAACGTACCGCCAAGCGATTTCGCGTTCCGGTACGATGTTGTGTAGAAACCGAAAAGAGTGTGGATTTCATCCTACTCCTAACATGTTAGCCCGCTTTCATCTTAGATTGCATCATCACTTATCATCAGGTGAGATTGTAGTCAAGGGCTAACTTGTAGAGAATTAAAAATATATATATATACAGACTTGAAATACTTATTAAAAATCCTACACTACATTAGTTTCTCTATCATCAACACAACAAACAAAAACACACAACAAACTTAGAACAATACGAGTATTTAATCCCCAAGCATATCTGTAACTTTATGTCTTGTCGGTTAGTTAGAATCAGCGCAGAATCGATGAAAGAAACTGTACGGTCTAACAAAGAAACCTGTACAAAGAAAGAACGGCTTATAAAGTTACTCTACTAAAGAAGAAATTATTTATAAATGACAACAAAAAAATGTGCGAATGATATTAAAAAAAATTAAAACAATTATAATATTATTTAATTTATAAATGACAGTCCAACAAAATAAAGTAACACGAGAGACGATCATTTCCATTTGTGAGGCGGGCACTCAATTTTTCGCATAACGCACCACCCAATGAAAACACAAATTAATCTGCTCATTTTTTGCATACAATTTTATTATCATTGAGCTCAAATATCCGAAAGCGATGCATTTCGGGACGCGAAATCCCGTGACACAATGATACTTACGGATTACCTCTGACGAGATTGAATTATTTCATCATCATAATAAAACTGCATTATTACTTTATATGACGGAGCTGGGGTGGGAACGCGAACGCTACCTACACGTATAGGTGGAACGAAATCCCGAATCAAATATAGAACAGGAGTGTGGAGGGCGCCTGTGTCGACGCGATATCCGACATGGGTCCGGATTAAGCGACGTCAAATCCGGGATTAAGCGGGACCGGGATAAAGCGAAGCCGGGTACGTCTGGAGTCCGGGTCAGCGGGATTTCGCCCGGGCAATAAAAGTGTCTGCAGCCGATTTAGGCTGAGCCCGTAGGCAATTCGGCTCGGTTACCAATTGCTAGGTAATTTCGGCCGACGAGCGCGATCTGTCTGCACAAAGCCGTTCTAATGCCCGCCAATGGGATTAGCGTAGTGTCATCTGGCCCTTACAATTTATTGGACTGAATCAGAGATGTCTGTGCTACTGAAGTCTAAATAATATCTTTTTTGTGTGTTCTTAGTTTGAATAATAGCCTTTTTTGATCCCCAACGTGAAAATGATTGGTGATATAAATGTTATATAACTGTCTGTCTGTATGTTGGTGTATCTGTGTATGCTTGTGGCATTGTAACTTTTAAATCATTGTACCGATTATGATGGTATTTTTAACCGACTTCCAAAAAGGAGGAGTTTCTACGTTCGGCTGTATGTATGTTTCTTTTTTTATAGCTAGCGCTGATCTCTTAATACATGTGGGCTTTTTAGTTTTACATTAAGTCGTTATCCTGGCTATTCATGAGTGTCGAAGGATTTTCAAAATACAACATTTTTACATTAAACAAAATAATATCTCTTTCGTGATTTCAATAGCATTTTTTTACAATATACCAATTATCGTTTAGTAAAACTATACTGATATTATAATGAGGTAAAGTTTGTGGCATTGTCTCTACAATTACCCCCTCTGGATGTACTGAACCGATTTAAAAAAATATTTTACCACAAGTAAGCCTCGTTATTTGTCAATGTCATAGGTTATATTTTATCACCGAATCAATTAAAAATAGTATCAGAATAGTATCAACCATACGTGAGGATGGACTTTCCAAAACTCAACTATTTTGACTATTTTATGTTGCATTAAAAACAATCATTTAATCAATAACCTATTGCGCATTCTCTAAAATCAACAGCTATTCAACTGTATTCTTTTTGCGTTAACGAATCGTTTATGCAATAACCCCACTGCAGAGCGTAATTGGAGTTTTTCTAAGCCTAATCCGCGTTGGTTTGGACCGAGCGTTCAGCCATTATGGGGGCACGGTAATCCGGATCGGAGATTCATTAGGACGAGATTATACTCTATTGAAATCTGGCTTAAGCCCAGAGGCGAGCGCCGATCATCATTTAATTTAGGTGACCGACGTGTATGGAACGATTTTGAGTGCGCTTTATTATAAGCCTTTCATAATAAATTGCAATATTTTTACCCCTTTGCTTGTTTGTGGTATAAATTTACAAAATACACACTATTTATTTGTGGATAGGGTTTAGAGTGTGGTCAATTAAGAACTTATATAGCTTAATCATTTCGAGTTCGTAAAAAACTGATTAAGTGTAAGTCGGACTCACACACCGCGGGTTCCGTACAGATATACTTTTTTTTTTATTCTTTACAAGTTAGCCCTTGACTACAATCTCACCTGATGGTAAGTGATGATGCAGTCTAAGATGGAAGCGGGCTAACTTGTTAGGAGGAGGATGAAAATCCACACACCTTTCGGTTTCTACACGGCATCGTACCGGAACGCTAAATCGCTTGGCGGTACGTCTTTGCCGGTAGGGTGGTAACTAGCCACGGCCGAAGCCTCCCACCAGCCAGACCTGGACAAATTAAGAAAATCTCAATCTGCCCAGCCGGGGATCGAACCCAGGACCTCCGTCTTGTAAATCCAACGCGCATACCACTGCGCCACGGAGGCCGTCAAAATATTACATATACATTATACTTTTAAAAACTAAAAGTTTCTAGTACTATATTGAATTCAAATCCATTGGATTACAACCTCCAATGAAGTTCATACGCACTTTTTGAAAAAAACTGCTATATTTTGTTAGATACCATAGACTAATAAGTTTTCCTGTAATCTATATATTACTATAAGAATGATACTAAATATCTTGAGTATTTATTTTGAATTTTTGATCCAAAGGTAAATCTGAAATATAGGCGGGAAAATAACTTTATTACCTATACGTAATCATGTAAGTACGTAGTTATTTAATTACGGAGTATATCACGCAGCTTCGAATGTTAGGGTAAGAGGTAAGTCAATGTAAGGGATCCCCTCTGTGGAACATCTGAAGCCAATTTATCTCATGTGATAATATTGACATGAGATACCGTAAAAGAAAAATCAAAGGTGGGGAAAATCAATGTCAGCATTAACCTTATTGGATAAGTCAGTGTAGATACATCAAACGGTTAGCGGGACGTAAACAAAAAGCAAATATTTCCAGGTGAAAAGCTTCGATTAATTAAGCTAATACATACGTTCCCGCTTCTGTGTTGTTATCATGTGGTGTATAATATTATAGATATGAGGATCCATATCAATATAATAGATATGACAGTCTGATTACATAGAAACTTGTAATCTACCGGATAAATATGAAATATGATGATGATTCTGTAATTTTTTAAATGTCATCTAATTAAAAGAGAATTTTCTCATTTATAACTATACAATTTATCGCTTTAACTCAGCCATTAAAAGTGTGACGAATTTTAGAAGGACCTGCCTCGCTACCCCTCTGTCAAAAATCAAGAAACAACGTTTATCGTTGTTAAATATGGTTGAAAATACGGACTTTCGGACGTTTTTTCAACCCCCGGTAAAAAGTATAAATATTGGTCCTATAATTACAAACAGTAGGACTTTTTTTTAGTACATAGAAACATGTAATCTACCGGATAATATGAAATATGATGATGATTCTATAATTTTTTAAATGTCATCCAAGTAAAAGAGAATTTTCTCATTTATAACTATACAATTTATCGCTTTAAATCAGCCATTAAAAGTGTGACGAATTTTAGAAAGACCTGCCTCGCTACCCCTCTGTCAAAAATCAAGAAACAACGTTTATCGTTGTTAAGTATGATTGAAAATACGGACTTTCGGACGTTTTTTCAACCCTCGGTAAAAAGTATAAATATCGGTCCTTTAATTACAAATACTAGAACTTTTTTTTAGAAAAATTCCTCTTCTTTTTGAATATTTTGTCAGATTAGAAATATCTCAAATAGTTTTTGAGCTGTAAGTCAAAAACCGAACCCTTTCTTTTATTTTTAGTTAATTGTTTTTTGGGTGGTGGGAGGCTTTGGCCATGGCTAGTTACCACCCTACCGACAAAGACGTACCGCCAATCGATTTAGCTTAATTTTAATCAAGGGCTAACATGAAAAGAATATAATAAAAAAAAAAAACTTTTGCAATTTTTGCGAGCGGGTCTCCAAATTTTTCAAAAACTATCTACATTCAATTCCGAATCGAATGACACCTTAACCATTTTTATAGGAGACGGAGAACTTTTTTTGATCTAAATGACACATGTGTACGAGACTATATAGTTATTATTTTTTTATACTTGACATCATTGCTTACAATTAAGTGGGTTTTTTCATGCAAGTCATTTTAAAGATTTCTCACTTTACCTATAAGTACAAAATGTGATTGGGTTGGATAAAGAGATTATGCGATTAGCAACTCCTACCTACAGCTTATAACATATCTGATTGGATAATGTGACGTACATCGATATTAATACAATGAAAAGTATATATTAAATCAACATAAGACATCTTAATCCTATTTCTGCTCTAGACAACATTGTAATGCTTACGCCTATAATTATGTTTAAAAAGATTATTATAAAACTACTAACGGACGCCCGCGACTCCGTTTGAAAAAAATCCTTTCTTTCACAAATTCCACGGAAATCATTTTTCCGTATAAAAAGTAGCCTATGTGTTAAAGCGGAGTAAAATCTATCTTCATTCTAAATTTCAGCCAAATCGGTTTAGTAGTTGAGGTGTAAAGCAGTACAAACATACACACACAAACTTTCGCCTTTTTAAAATTAGTGTGATATTTGCTGTTAATTTATTTTATTAGTATTGAAAACTACACCATGTGAAAGTTTTCTCTAAAGGTCTATTAAGCTATTACATAGCTTTCGCGGGCTTTGAGCGCAGCGACCGAATCAATAAATTCCGTAACGAAAATAAACCTAACACTCAAGCCGTGCATCAAGTTAACACATTTCGACGTTATCATATCGACTCAACTGGACAAGTGGTTGAAACTAAGGGGCAAAACGTATTAAACCTCAAGTTCGATTCTAGCGCAACGTAAAGACATTTTTTATTATTATTTTATTTTCTTACTTTTTTATTCTTTTCTAAAGAAAAAAATACTGCATATATAAAATAAATAAATGATTATAATAGCATAAGTTGATGAAATCTTCTCAGCAGAACCTGCCTTCCGAACCGGTGGTAGAATCTTTACAAATAGTCAACTGACGTGTCAAAAGTGCTTGTAAACTGAGCCTACTTGAAATAAATGATTTTTGATTTTTGATTATACAATGCTTTATCGCGGCAGTCTTCGAGTGTCACACGTATTTTTTTTAAATAACTTACGAGTCTCAAAACGCTCAATGTTACAATGCAAGGTAATGGATTCGATTTCTGAATCAGGTCAATTTTATTGACACATTTTCTAGTGTTACCATTGAATCGTTTTAAGATATAAGTTTTAGGTTATTATGTAGTTATGGGTTGTGCTAACAAATAGATGATTTCTATTCTATTCTATGGCACTAGTATAAGTTGAAGAAGAAGAAGAAGAAGAAGAAATACTTTATTGCACACAAAATACAATTATAAATTAAAACAATAAAAATATAAATTAAACTTAGCATGCAAAGGCGGCCTTATTACTAAAAGTTATCTCTACCAGGCAACCCCTGACGAGAGAACTTGCGAAGAAAGAGCGGCTTTGACAAACTATCAGACTTCATAAAATGAAGTGTATCTGGTTATTGCATGCTTTTCATGCATTACATTGCATGCATGCATTGACGGCCGCGTGGCGCAGTGGGTAGTGACCCTGCTTTCTGCATCCACGGCCGCGGGTTCGATTCCCACAACTGGAAAATATTTGTGTGATGAGCATGGGAGTTTTCCAGTGTCTGTGTGTATTTATACATTATATAAGTATTTATATGTAGTATATAAATTTATATGAATATTATAATATCAACTATCTTAGTACCCATAACAACAAAAACAAGCTACTCTGTATGCTTACTTTGGGGCTAGATAGTGATGTGTATTGTTTAAGTATATTTATTTATTTATTCTTCTATTACTATCCTTGAAAGTAGAGCGCGGTTTGAATTAGAACTATAGTGACCCAATAACGACAGACTATCGGATAAAATCATAAATGTATTACAAATATCAAATCCAATTAATCCTCGTTGACTATAATAAATAATATCCTGTATTATAATATTAACTTGTACGTCAAGCCATATAAACTACTATTGATTTTGTTCTAACCCTCGAGTGTAGAAGAGCTATAAAATTATTTGATCTGTATTTTGTAACGATGTTTTTATAATTAAACGGTGTGAGACTCGAATTCGTCTATGCTTACACAGTTCATCATCATTATCAACCCATATTCGGCTCACTGCTGAGTTCGAGTCTCCTCTCGTAACGACAGGAGTTAGGCCAATAGTCCACCACGCTGACCCAATGCGGATTGGCAGACTTCACACATTTGGTATGCAGGTTTCCTCACGATGTTTTTCCTTCACCGTTTGAGACACGTGATATTTTATTACTTAAAATGCACACAACGGAAAGTTGGAAGTGCATGCCCGGACCGAATTCGAAGCTACACCCTTTGGAATCGGAGGCAGAGATCATATCACGGCTCTAAACCATACTTTTCCTATAGTACTATTCCTTATATATAATATTCCTTTTCCATATTATTGTGCATCTACACAGAACTATAATGAATAAAAAGTATTATGCAATAAAACTCTATGCAGATTTTCCCGCCAAACTCAAACAAGGAAAAGTTACAGCGTTAGTGGAAATGGAAATATTAGCGCGTGTTTTCGACAATGCTCCATTCCCTACGGTAGGTCGCGGTTTTACCCCATTGCGAGGTTCATTGACTATCTCAACCCCAAATAAACCATTCACCCCAAAAGGAATCTTACGTTGCAATACTTAGAATACATTTCACCTTATTTGTTATTTTTTTTTTTTCGTTTACAACTGGAAACCGAAGATAAGCCGATGGATTAGTACGGCGGAACGTAAAAAGAATAAAAAGATTTTACCCTGATTGAGTTCTACGCTTTACGAGCGAACTTGCGTCATATTTAAATAGAATTATTTTAAAATTCAAATACATATTTGTATATTGAATTAATTAAGTTTTTTTTTTATTCCATCCACTATTTATTGGACAACATTGTTTGGTTTGTTTGTAATTGTTGTAAAAACAACTCAAAATACATAACATAATGTTCAATAAAATGGATGAAGGCATTGAAAAAGCCGTGATAGCCCAGTGGATATGACCTTTTCCTTCGATTTAAGAGACTAAATATCACGTGTCTCAAACGATGAAGGAAAAACATCTTGAAGGAAATTGCATACCTGAGAATTTTCTAAATTCTCTTCGTATGTAAAGCCTGCCAATCCACATTAGGCCAGCGTGGTGGATTACTAGCCGAACCCCTCTTCAGAGAGGAGAGTCGTGCTCAACAGTGAGCCGAATATGCGTTGTTAGTAATGTCGATGATGGAAGCTGGCGGCTCAAGATCGTGAAGACCTATGTCCAGCAGTGGACGACCATACCTACGAGTATAGTATGATGATGATTTATCAATAAAATGTAGTATGCTTAACCAATATAGGTACTCTACAATACAGCTTCGAGCAGGTAGATTCTCAAGCAAACTATACCAATCAACTTTTCTTATAGTAGTTATACCTGCTATAGGCTCCTGCCTACCAGAGTATTTTTTGTTTAGTATGTTCTCTTGTTCTTACGTACTAGGAGTAGTTAAAATGTAGGTAGGAGGATAGGAAAAGTATGGTTTGCTTGAGAACACTTCAACCTCATGAATTATGTAGAACAAACAAAGAACAGTCTGCTTTATATTGATGAACTTTATTGACTCTAAATCCCTTTAAAGCGAATTCTCTTTGGACATTCAAAAAGTACTGTGTATACAACATACATGTACAAACACAGTTACGTGGGCACTTGGCGCGGTCTATAGGAAGATAATCCCATGTTCCGTCTCTGTCGCGCATGCAGGTGCCGTCCGCAAATCCTATCCCCATCCCTCTCTAATCCCTTATTTGAATCTTATCAGATCTCAGGAGATACACCGGTAGTGGTCGTAGTCCGATGTGTGCATGTTAGTTGTGGGTTTAGCTAATAGGGTTATCACATTTAAGAAAATGTTTTTTTTTTTATTTTTTTTTATTTTATAGTCAATATATTCCGATAAGTCCGTTTGGTTTTTGATGTAGTAGTAAGATAATAAACCAATTCGTTTGTTTGTCTATGCTTTAGGTTCGTTTCGTTAAAGACTCTCTTTTCAGTGTTATACATCAAAACCCTTTCTGTCAAACGCTTGACTGAATTATATTTCCGCTACAACCAAAGGTAAACGAACATCCAAAATTAAAGAAACTATACCTAGGCAGTAGCTGACCCGGTAAACTACTCATTCCGGTTTCAAAATCAGTTGAAAATCAAATAGGTTAAACTTTATTTTAAAATATATCTTAAAACTAAAGTTATGTGCATTCTTGTGAACATATTGATAAACGGTTCATTAAACTACTTTTGCTACTATTAAATTCTTAAATAGAAGATTATCAAGTTTTATAATCGATGTATACACGTTTGATTGCTATTTTCGTAAGCATTTTTAGCTCTACAAGCGCCATCCGTTTTTGATGTTCATAAAATTAACATAATATAAATAGAAAGATGTTAAGGCAATGAATAAATGGTTTCTCAATACAATTTATGAATTTATAAAAATTGTAGCTCGTGTATACATCTAGAAGGATTAGATCGTTATCTATTAATTATACAAATATATGCGTAGTGATATAAATATATGGAAGATTTTAAGATTTTTATGCCTACGCAGTGCGTAACTGTTTCATAAATAGATACTTTGTACTGTTGTATTAGGAAAATAATGAAAATTGTAACCAAGATTTCAATACGTTTGCTTGTTACACTGATAACAATTTTCAGTGCTAAAATTATTTTATTAATTAATATCTTCAAAAACTAATTAAAATCTAGTCATTTTGATACATTTATTAAACAAAATATAAAACGAAGTTCGAATCGACTGCACAGTTGCACACCCCTGACAAACGAGAATACATTTAAGGTGCGTCCACACTGAATCCGCGATTAATGCTTCGGATGGCGATTGGAGCTAAATTTATGTTTCTGCATGTCACCAGATTATGTGACGGAGGGGCATAAACAGCTGCGCTAATCTGCCGCTAAACTATCTCTCTTATATTGATATATTGATTACACCTGCTTGTTAATATTAATAAGATACACAGAAATCGAGAAAATTTCTTGCACGACCCAAATCTTTTGATGTATGGAAATCTTGCTAAAGTATCGTAGATTTTATTTTCATCATAAAGTCCGTCATGCATTTGAAACCTTTTTTCGATTACACAAAAAAATCTCGTTGTTAGTTGCCAGGTGTATATAACATTTTAGTTTTAGTTAAAATTTTGTTGCATTGTTTTTGTATTATGTGAATGTTTATGAAGTGATATATTATCGGATTTTCATGCGGTTTTCAACAATATGTAAAAAGAAAACCTCTTTAATATTATTTCTTTTTGGTAATTTACTTTTTTTTTCATGACATTGTCACATTTTAAATATTCGAAACATTATTATTGACTTAACAGCAAAACATTAAAATTTTTATTAAAATATAAAGTAGATGTAAATAATAGCTTTGAATGTTGTTTGTATATTTTATTTATAGGTAAGTTTTAGTTTAGTATTTAATTTAATTATGTAAAACTTAATATTGTAAATAACAAGTATATTTTATTTATAGAAACACAAACAAGCTTTTATTACTACTATCACATTCATGTGAAATAATTATCATTATAAAACAACATTTATGCAACTATTTTACGAAAAATGGAGAAACTGAGGTTTGATTTTGAAGTAAAACCAACAAGTGATGGAAAATCAAACGCAATATGTGTAACTTCGATTGCCACACCTGATGGTAAAACTTTCAGTATACCAGAGGAATATCAGCCGATAAATCTCCACCAAACAATTTATAATACTCCAAACTTTATTAAGGTAAAAAAATCCTTGAATAAAAGATACCAAACGAGGAAAGTCTGGATAACCTTAACTAAGGAAATAAAAGATATTTATTTGGATGCGGAGCAAAATGTACAATTTTATGATTTTTATCTCGAAGAAATTCTAAACTATTCTGAAAATATACTTAGTAGTTCACATGGAGTACTAGAAAAATTGTTAGAAAAAATTCTTGAAGAAAGACAAAACAAACCTGAAAATCAAAATTTAGGGAATATTGCAAAAGATTTCATGATTGAAAAATTCAATGGTAGAAACTCAAATGCTTATCAATGGCTAAAGGATTTTAATAAAGAATGTGAACGTTTTGACATAAAGGAAGATATAAAGAAAATTAAAGTTTTAAAAAATTTTATGGAGCAATCTAGTGTCGATTGGTATAGTTGTATGATAATGAAACATACAATAGAATCAAAATGGGACAAATGGGAAAAAAGTTTTTGTGAAACATTTGCAAACAAAGGATTGTCACCCATTAGATATGCTCTGTCCTTTAAATATCAAACAGGTTCATTACTCGCATATGGTTTAAAAAAAGAAAAACTTTTACTGGAAGTAAGGAAATCAATTGATACCGAAACACTTATTGACCTTATAGCGGTTGGATTACCGAATTATGTGGGGGATCAGATTGATCGAGCAGCTTTAAAAAGTACTGAGGATCTTTATTATGAAATTGGGAAATTGGAACACCTTGTAAGAAATAATAAATATGATAATAAAAACAGTATTTGCTCTGACACTAAATTAAATAAAAAGGAACAAACAAAACCATGTTCCATATGTGTGAAAGAAAAAAAGGGGAAACGTTACCATTTAATAGAAAATTGTTGGTTTAAGGATAAATATAAAACAGGAGTTGTTAAAACTGTAAATAACTCTGAATTGGAAGTTGAACTGAATGAAGAGAGTCCAAAAAACTAGATGTGCCACCATTAATAAAAGTAAAGTTACTATTGAATGATACGTTAGATATTTCTGGAATTTATGATTCAGGTTCGAATGTATCATTGATTAATGCAAAATTATTAAAAATACAGAAAAATGATAATTCAAACAATACCCAAATAGTAAGCTTGAAAACTATTAATGGTGAGAAGAAAACAAAAGGTATAATAAAACTTAAAATAAAAATATACAATATTGAAAGAGTTATGGATATCTTCGTAATAGATAATGAACATTTTAATTATGACTTTTTGATTGGACTAGATTGTATTAAAAACTTTAAGTTGATGCAAAATGAACAACTAAAAATCGTACAATTTAATGATCCAAAAGAAAATGAAGACATAAATAAATGTGAAGTAAATTTCAATGAACATATTGACACGGCAAATTTTGAAATATTGGTAAATCATCTTGATTTATCCCAACAATCAGAAATTGATAAGTTGGTAGAAAAATATAAACAAGTGTTTGCTAAGGATAAATATGATATCGGCACTGTACGGGATTATGAAGCACATATTGATTTAAGTGTAGATAAATATTGTTGCAAACGTCCTTACAGATGTACAGCTGAAGACAGAATAGAAATAGAAAGCCAGATATCAAAACTATTAAAAAATAATTTAATTGAGGAATCTTATAGCCCATTTGCTGCCCCAGTTACTTTAGCATATAAAAAAGAAGACGGTAAGAGAACAAGGCTATGTATAGATTTTAGAGAATTGAACAAAATTGTTATTCCCCAATCACAACCATTTCCGTTGATTGAAGATTTAATGATCAAAGCTGTGAATTGCGAATATTTTTCTACTTTTGACATAAATTCAGCCTTTTGGTCAATTCCTTTGAAAATAGAAGATAGATACAAAACTGGCTTTGTTACACAAGAAGGACATTTTCAATGGACGTGTCTTCCGTTTGGATTAAAGACTGCGTCAGCCATTTTCCAAAGAATATTGGGAAATATTATAAGAAAATACGAACTTTCTGGTTTTGCAGTAAACTTTATAGATGACATTTTAATTTTTTCTAAAACTTTTGGAGAACATATATTACATATATCTAAGTTACTTGAGGCAATACTAAAGGAAGGCTTAAAACTGAAATTTTCAAAATGTACTTTTGCGGAAAAATACGCAAAATATTTGGGTCACATAATAGAAAATAATTCAGTAAGGCCTTTGAAAGATTATTTGTCTGCTGTAAAAAACTTTCCACTTCCAAAAACAAAAAAAAATATACGCCAATTCTTAGGAAAAGTTAATTTTCATCATAAATTCATACCACACAGTGCAATTATTTTAGATCCATTACACAATTTATTAAGAAAAGATGTGAAATTCATATGGACTGCAGAATGTCAAGAAGCATTTGATAAAATAAAAACATTATTATGTTCAAAACCAGTTCTAAATATTTTTGACCCAGAACTACCAATATACATTTATACAGACGCTAGTATAAAGGGTGTAGGAGCGGTTTTGAAACAAAAAGATAAAAATGAGGATATAAGACCAGTTGCTTATTTCTCAAAAAAGTTAACTGAAACTCAAAAAAAGAAGAAAGCTATATACCTAGAGTGCCTAGCAATAAAAGAATCTATAAAATATTGGCAACACTGGCTTATGGGAAAAGAATTTATTGTATATTCAGATCATAAACCATTAGAAAACATGAACATTAAATCAAGGACTGATGAGGAACTAGGAGATTTGATGTATTATTTATCTCAATATAATTTCAAGATAAAATATAACCCAGGAAAATCCAACCAGGAAGCCGACTGCTTAAGCAGAAACCCAGTTTTAGAACCACACGAAAACAGAGATGATTGTTTAAAAGTTGTAAATTTAATAAGTCTACAAGATATAAAGAATGACCAATATAGAAATCAAGACCTACAAAAACAAAAACTTATTAAGAAAAATGGAATTTACTACAAAAAGAATAAAAGACGGGAAAAGATTATATTATCAGAAGAGATGAGCATAAATCTTATAAAAGATGTTCACGTTAGTTATTGTCACATTGGGAGGACCCAGATGATAAATAAATTAACACCATTTTATACAGCAAAAAATTTCATCAAAAACATTAAAGAAATGTGTGATGAATGTGAAACTTGTATTAAAAACAAATCAAGGAAGAAATCAAAATATGGTTTAATGTCTCATTTAGGTCCTGCAACACAACCTTTTCACATTGTATCAATTGATACCATTGGTGGTTTTGGAGGATCACGATCAACAAAAAAATACTTACATCTTTTAGTTGATCATTTCACAAGATATGCTTATATTTCTACATCAAAGACACAAAGCTCCACAGATTTTATTAAACTAATGAAAAATGTTACAGAAACTTACAAAGTAGATATGGTATTAACAGACCAGTACCCTGGTATCAATTCCAAGGAATTCAAAGAATTTCTGAACCAGGAAAATATAAAAATATAAATATAGAGCGATTAAGGAAAGTTTGGTATATTATTTGTATAAACATAGCATGCATTCAATACTTTTATACTCTATAGCAAATCTAAGGAAGGGGGAAAATAAAAGACCGGCTATACTAAATTTTGTGAGAAAATCTATTTAATAACATAAAGCTTCGCATTCCTGACCGGAATTAATTTTAACGGGCCAATATTTCAACTAAGGAGGCAACACGAATTAAAGGTTTATTTCTTGTGCGTATAATAAGATAATATTCCTAACCCTTTGTAGGGATTAAGATTTTGTTAAGGGCGGCTTTAAGCCCCTACGAGCCCCGCCAGACGATCGGCCGACCCCTTCCTATTCACTTCTATGGTTTTTATGAGTCTTTAAACAAAGAGATTTATTTATTATGTTCCTCTGTTTAAATGAAATGGAACGTAACTTGGCCATCATTTTCTATAATTCAATATCTATTTATATTAAATTTGAAGTATGCTTTTGTTTTTATAATTTCTTATATTTTGTTTGTTGATATGTATTTGTATATAATTAATTAATAGAAAATAAGGCAGTTGTATTGACTATTAAACTATAACTTTACCTACTTTAAGTTTGGATTGTTTACCCGCAATTTATCCATTATTTTAATTAGTTGATTTGGTTTGATTCTGCATTTTAATTGTTATTATTTTAAAACAAACAAATTGCGCCAATCACAAACCGATGCCTTGTAGCGAATGACGTTACAGATTATGATTGGCGTTTACGGTGACGTGATAAAAATACAATTTTTACAATTATGAGATTATTTTCACAAATAAAAATCTAGGCATATAAACTGCCTCTATGTAAAAAAATCTTCTTAGTTTTGTACAGCAGGCGAGTAGCCTATTCGATGCTACCTACTCAATCACCGACCGATTTGCCCAAGTCCCCCGGGCCGACCGACCCGGTAAGCCAGATCTTGACAAATGGGCGAGATGATCCGCCAGGCGGCAGACCACGTGACTTGTGATATTTTTTATCAATCGATCAGGAGCTCAGCTGATTGCGCGGCTTTGTTGTTGCCGCCCGATTTAAGGTGGGGTGTTCACCTACTTATGTGTACTCTAAAAAGTTTGAAGCTACCGACATCCTCTCTTACAGCCAGTTTCTTCATGTAAAGCTAAAGTAACAGTAAAAGTAATAAGTAGTAAAGAAGACTTTATTTTTCAGAGAATAAGACCGTCACTTTTGGTTTATGACGTTACTTTGACTGTTACTTGCGATGAAGAAACTGGCCGTTAGTCCAGTTAGCTATGTCCTGGGTTTTCTTACTTCTAAGATATTTTCAGTGTACGCCCGAGGTTCCGAAGTTTGTGGTATTACACCACCGTGCTCGTCAAGCCATTGTCATTAAGATCTGATAGTGGTCGTTTCTGAGACACACATTATCACTCTAATCCCGCCAATCCGTTTGAAAACAGCATGGTGTGTTTCAACTCCAAATGCAAGAAAAAACTCCTGACTCTGCATTGTACCATTCTAAATCTGTTATTGATGAATCAATCTGTGACTTTTAAGTTCTCCATCACCCAATTACATTTTTAAGTTAAATCGAACTTTGTATTTAATATATAAATGCGAAAGGTCATTCATTCATCACGAAATCTCGAAAACCGCTTGTCTTTTTTTTTAAGGATTAAGGAGGTCTAAAGGCGGACGAAGTCGCGGGCATGCGCTAGTTACTTTATGCTAGCCACAAACGGTCAATAATTCTCGCGTTTCTGTAGCACCCACGACTATAATTGATCGTGTGTTGCTCACTGCGTACATGACTTGTATATAGTATGCCGCGTACTGCCGTTTGCTTTTCAGAAACGTGAGAATAATTGACCGTCAATGGCTACCTTTATATGCACCCAAATTGTTATAATAATTCAATGTACATATAAAAGCACCCTATTAGGCAACCGTTCGATATTTGAAACGGCAAAGTATTCGATACAACTCTCCCGCCGCACGGTAGCCGGTATAATCGCGCGGCTATGTGTGCGTTAAGCCGAATGCATGCCTCAAATTGGGCTGAAGTGCAGATAATCTCCCAATGATTGATGAAGGAGCCCTGCCTTTCGAGATATGTAATTCTTAACTCGCTTCTCCTTTGTGCTAAAGGAATCAGAATAATAAATAAGTTTTGGATTAATCCGCCGCCTGGCTTTATAATATAATGGACAGAGTGGTATGCAGTGAAGCCGGAGTGATATTTTTTTATACTGTTAACTCGTATTTTAGCGATTACTTATGAAATACTATTCATAGACTATGAATTTTTATATTTTATTAACAAAACTCTGTCATCAATCATTATCATAGAGAGACGTGATAGCCCAGTGGATATAACCTCTGCCTAGATTCGGAAGGCTTAGGTTCGAATCCGGTCAAGGGCATGCATCTGTAACTTCTCAGTTACAGAAATTAAATATCACTTGTCTCAAACAGTGACAGAAAAACATCGTGAGGAAACAGCATACCTGAGAATTTTCTTAATTCTCTACGTGTGTGAAGTCTGCCAATCCACATTTAGCCAGCGTGGTGGACTATCATTACTAACCCCTCTCATTCTGAGAGGAGACTCGCGCTCAACAGTGAGCCGAATATGGATTGTCAATGATGATGATGATGAACCGTTGTGTCCAGACCTACATGTCCAGGCATCGTTTCTTATAGGAGAGGAAATATGGAGATAATACTCTTTTTTTTTATTTTTTCACCACGCAACTCCAATGCGGATTGGCGGGGTTAGGCTGATAAAGTTGACTATGTTAAATACTGTCAGATTTGAGGAGGAGGAGGCAGGGGTAATAACTAGCACTAGCAACTTTTCATATCGGGAGTTTTCGGAAGAAAGAAAAATAAATATTTAACTGCTCAGGAATCAAACCCCGGACCTCATGATTTTTTTTTATTCTTTACAAGTTAGCCCTTGACTACAATCTCACCTGATGGTAAGTGATGATGCAATCTAAGATGGAAGCGGGCTAACTTGTTAGAAGGAGAATAAAAATCCACACTCCTTTCAGTTTCTACACGGCATCGTACCGGAACGCTAAATCGCTTGGCGGTACGTCTTTGCCGGTAGGGTGGTAACTAGCCACGGCCGAAGCCTCCCACCAGCAAAATCTGCAGCTAGTAATATATTTATAGGCATGGCATGTACTTTTATGTCAAAAGCAATGTAAACCATATTTAAAACGTTAAGCCTGCTTATCCCACGGCATTACCGTCGTCGGGTTGATCCGTGGATTATCTTTTAGATTTTACTAGCACTGTCCACACAGTGAATATATGGAATCCATGCTAATTTAAACCTTCATAGCTAGTAATTAAAGACGTTTTTAGCATGGACGATTATGTCGCTTACTTTTTTTGCGTGTGTAATCATTTATTCTGAAATTTCAAGCCGGTTCTGTTTGTGCGTGCATTAAGTGAGGATGGAAATAAATAAAATAAAATTATTATATGTACTTAATTGCGTAAACGTACTACTTTTTACAAAATAGTTTTTTCAATCAGATTTCCATTCCAAAATTCGGATTTCCCAATAAACATTTTCACATTACAAGACGGCTTCCATACAACATACTTTTGAAAATTTAAGCCAGTTGGTTCACAGTGGTTCTACTGCTGGTATGATAGTCAGATATATATAGATAAATCCCAATGATAATAGAAAGTACCACATATTTAAAAAAAGTTATAATTTATAATCCTTAATTTTATTTTACTGCTTGATCTACAATCCAAACCTAAGACTTTCCGATAAACAACCTCAACTGATCTGAGAAAGTAATTTCTTGAACTAATGATTGATTTTTTTGTGTTATATCATTTACACAAAAAGCCTATTGGAAGAAGCCTTTTTAAAACCTATGAGTACATCCTACCCAGACCTACCCTACTATTATACTATACCCTCGTAACTTTAATTATCACCATTTTCTAATAACATTACCTGATTCAAAAGTAAGAAGCAAAAGATTTTGAGAATTAAGGTACTAGATCAAAATCTGTACAAAAATGGAACTTAAGTATCTAGATAAATCCGGTTTTAACCGCTTATATCTAGTCTCAACTCCTAAGAGCCCGCTTAACAAAGAGTTCGACATGTGGAGCTAAGCTAGGCACACATAGCGAACAAAGATTCATGTATGTAAGAGGTTCCATATTTTAGTAAAAAAAATACGGGAATAAAAATTATCCGTATGAATAACATTATAGAACCCGCTGTGTTTCGCGCGCGAATTCACGTCGCGCGACACTGCGAAGAAGCGTGAGTGTGCAGCAGGCATCTCCTCCCGGATAAAAATCCAGGTGGGGGTACGGGCCTCGAGCGTAGTGAGTGAGTGAGTGAGTGAGTGAGTGGGAAATGATGTGGATGCGTTCGCTTAGCGTGAACTAGTGAACGATGAGCGAACATAATAAATCGCACTAAAATATTATTTTCGAACAATTCCGGTACATCTTTAAACCCCCCCCCCCCCCCCCCCCCACAAACCACAAAGCGATAGGAAGTCTGTAAAACCCCTTTTGTGATCTCGTCATACTATATTTTGAGATAGATTTTGTGTGTGACGTGTATTTTGAAAATGAATCATCGTTTTTCTTTCTTATAAGAAAATAACTTATAAGAAATTCAATATAACGCGGGACAATTTCCGTAAAATCAAGACGTGTGGACACATTAGAGCCACACACGCAAGTGTAGCACACACACAGCTAAGCAGCGCCTGATCCGGATCAAAGGATTAGGCACCGCTGCCCACCGGCCGGGTACATCTCCAACGAGATTACTTCCATCCGGATTTAGTTGAATAACTTGATACGGATTTGTGCCGTTATGAAATTTGCAGATAATAAGAAACTCCTTTATAACATACTAGCCGACGCCCTACGGTTTACCCCGCGTACTTCCTGTTTCAGTGAGAAAAGGGGTAAAATATATGACACTAACCAATACCGTGGCTTTATAAAATAATTGAATTTTCAAAAACAGGTTAGTAGATCCATACCCCTTAAAATACCACAAACTTTCTTTTTAATTCTTTACAAGTTAGCCCTTGACTACAATCTCACCTGATGGTAAGTAATGATGCAATCTAAAATGGAAGCTGGCTGACTTGTTAGGGGGAGGATGAAAATCCACACCCCTTTCGGTTTCTACATCGGAACGCTAAATCGCTTGGCGGTACATCTTTCTCGGCAGGGTGGTAACTATCCACGGCCGAAGCCTCCCACCAACCAGAGCTGGACCAATTAAGAAAACCTCAATCAGCCCAGCCGGGGATCGAACCCAGGACCGCCGTCGTGCCACTCCGAGCTGATTATTTTCACTGAAATTTTCTTGGACAAAAGTTAAACTCAGTATTTTAAGCTGGACGAAGGATTTGAACCCACGATCTTGTGACCCAAAGCTACGTAGGCAAACAATTCGACCAAACAACAACGAAGGAGTTTAACATAAAGACATACTCATAATTATTATGCATACTGCGCATTCAAAGTAGCGTCTGATCCAGATCAAGGGATTAAGGACCGCTGCCCGCTACCAGATACATCTCCGTCGAGATTATTGCAATCCGGGTTTAGTTAAATTAACTTCATATGGTTTTATAACCTACTAGTGTACGCCCGCGACTTCGTCCGCGTGGAATTCAGTTTTTCACAAATCCCGCGGGAACCATGGATTTTTCCGGAATGAAAAGTAGCCTAGGTGTTAATCCAGAGTAAAATCTATTCCCAGGGTAGGAGCGAAGCTTGACCGGGTCCGCTAGTCTTAAGTCAGCCATTGACGGTCAATTATTCTCACGTTTCTGGAGCGCAAACGTCAACGAAGACGTTTCATAAGTCGAGCCGTAATGCACGCAGCGACCAAGACACGATCAGTTATAGTCGTGGGTGCTCCAGAAATGTAAACTCCAGAATAATTGATCGTCAATGGCGTGCATTAATATATAAATGCACGCCAAATCACGAAATCTCGAAAACCGTTTGACGTACAAAATTGAAATTAGGCAGGGAGGTAGTTTATAATTAGTATGGGTGTCTGCTAAGAATGGATTTTGCGGATTAATGAGATCAAGTCGCGGGCGTCTGCTAGTATTTATTATATTTCTACCCTCAAATAAAATAATGCAAAATTCAAAGATTAGTGTTTGCGCAAAACCCCACACACACAGGAGCGTGCGAGTAGGACGGATTAGCGCTAAGTCGGATTACTCGACCGACGGATCTGAATTGTGTTCCGAGGTCGGGAATATTAAGGATACGGGGATCTACAATAAAATAACGCGAAATTTTATTTCTTTCTTTCTTTATTGCGATTAAACTTTGCGGAGGCAAAAAAATGTTTCAGATATCAAATTATTTTTGTTAAAAAAGTTGTTATACAGAAACTGTCAAGGCCAACGATATTTTATACTATAGATATGTTACATGGCTACAAACCAAAATAAATCCAAATGTAGCTAGTCCACTGAGCGCACATTTGTGTAAACTTACCTTACTTATATATATTTATGTACTAATATAGTTGTTACACTTCCTGAACACACAACTCGACATATTAGACAATATTTGGGTACTATTTGTTTAAGTAACTTTCGTTGTTTACTATGCGACTAAATGTAGTTAAGTCATTTAGCCACTTTTATACGCCAAATTTCGACTCGTTAGTGACATATCTAATAGTACAAAATCTTTGGTCAAGGCTGGTTAAAACCAAACAATATAACTACATTGTATCTCCGGCGGCGACGGTAATTGGACCGTGGCCACATAGTTATGGCCATCAGCTAGAGAAACATGGGTAATAGATTCGATTCCCTTAAATTCCCGATTTTCTTAGTTAAGTACTGCATGTGTATTAAAGTGCTATAAATGCGCTGTAAAGTATTATGTTTGTTTTTATTTCGTACCTACTGTTTTTATTACGTATTCACTTTATAACGTTTCACGTGTGAATTGTAGAAAGTCTATGTATTTTATACGGGCATAAAAATTGTGTAAAATCATACATTGTGTACTTGAAACCTTTTTACGATTTTAGGAAATGAGAAAGCTTTTTTATTTACGAAGCTTACTCAGTAAGAATGTAATTTTAGTTAGTTAAATGCATTTTACTATCACATATACAACTGTAATAAGGTCACATTTAACTTTCTAATAAGGTAATCAATTAGAACTATTCTTATTTGAAATAGCACGCACTACAAAGTAAGGGGATCTTAAGTATACTACCGCGACTCCGTCTACGGAACCATGGTTTTTTCCAAGATGAAAATTAGCCTATGTGTTAATCCAGAAAAAAAAATCCATTCCAAGTTTTAGAAAAATCGCTTTAGTAGCCGCCTTTCGCACTTTCCGAAGCCGCACTTTCGCCTTTATGATATACTAGCGGACGCCCGCGACTTCGTCCGCCCTTCGTAGTATCGCTTTCAAAATGGAGTAACTTCTCCCGTTTTCCCTACATTTCCCTTCACTGCTCTGCTCCTATTGATCGTAGCTTTATGAAAAGTATACTATAACCTGCCCAGGAGTATGAAGAATTGTTTATTGTTTTTTTAATACTAACGATAATTGTTTACCTTTTTAAAATATTCTACCTATGTGAGTTAGTTTAGTAGTTAGTCTATGTGGCTTTGAATCACGCGGTCTAGGGTTTGAGTCGTCCTGGTGTAAAATTGAGCTTTCTCGGTCATTATTAACATCTGACAATGATCGTTTCAAAGTCAAATGTTACGCATGCAACATGCGTTGAAGAAGCGTGTTGGTTTCAAATTCTCGCTCTATAAAGACGAAGGCCAGGCCTTACAAATAAGCATATCGATTAATGAAACACACATACATAAATAAAATATAGTGCATGTAGGACATAGGTACAGAAGAACGCGACATTCAATTTCGTTTTTAACCCACACTGATCCTGTGTGTGTGTCCACACGTGCATACCTAGCATGTGTGTGTGAGTGGAATGAATCGATGGCACACACACGGCTACGGAGCGCGATTATCCGGATGATCCGGGCGGATCAAACTCGTGTCGCGCGGAGATAAAACACAGCTACCCTAGCCCTCCACACTAACATTTGAACCGTTTTAACATACGTAGTACGTACTATAGGTACAACACTATGCTTTGTTAACTAAATGCTATGATATTTTATTAATTTACACGTTGAGTCTGATAGTGGTCATTCTGCTTTTTGTCCGAGATTTTTCTAAACTATTTACTTATCCAAAGGACAATTACAGTTTAAGTGAGTTGACTCGGGTATATCGTTTATCAAATTTTTACCATGACTTCATAGTGATCAGGTTTGAATTTTATTTTTTGTCTATGTCCATAGTGTTAGACCTTTTGTCTACACTTTATACATAGACAAAAGATGTCATTTCGATTCGAAAATTTCTAGCCTATATAGAAAAGAGGAAAATAATTTAGTGTAACATTCAGCTCCAACAATTTGAACCGAACAGTCTCGTGAAACTAATAATCAAACCCTCCCCCCTAGGAAAAATCCCAAAAAAAACGTGTGCTTCTCTTAAAGTAATATGTAACTTAAACTATATAATAACTTTAATTAATTTAATCTAATTAATTAAGAATAATCTATTGTCAGAGGTGTGAAGAAAATTTTGACAGCAACAACATATAAACTTTCAAAATAGTCTGTGGTCCTAAAACCAGTCCGAAGTTCGCTCTGTCAAGTGCAAATGCCAACTTCAGCTGTAACGCGTTACGTTACCAAGCGGTCTATCCTCCCTTGAGAAATTATCACTTCAAAAATATCAAATTAGTATATACTGCTTTTATACAATAACGATCTGATTAAAAATAATAAAATAGTAGGTAGGTACTTACTCCTAAGTTGTTGACTTTCTAACTTGCACTTAGATTGGAATTAGCCACGTTAACGTCAGTCCTGTGGTGTTTTCTTTTAAAAAAAATCACAATGCTTCGTATTAGTAGTATTCTTGAACAATGCCACAATTATACGCATTTTCCATTCTTATAGATGTTTTTCTTTACGGAATCTTATCACAAAATGCGATTAAAGGTATCACTCATTACCAAAAAGTCATTAATCTCCCTCTTTAATCTTAGTAAATAGGTACTTATATAAAAATTACAAGTCATTTTATTTGTACACTGTATGTCAACGAAACTACACAATCATAATCCATTTAAATTGTCATCTGTTCAACACTGCAGTAGCAACACTCAAATTACGAGTATCGTTAACTCAAACAAACGAAATTTTCAAAAGTAACAGCTATATGTATATGTATGTTGTGTATGTGTATAACAAATCACATTATTTAAAAAAATCCTTTACAACGTGAATATGATTTTTGAGATGTTGTCATGTGATATATTTAAAAGCGTTTGGTCTGCCATCCTACCACGACAAAGTCAACCAGACATGTACTCAATATATTGATTATACCTAAATAAAAATTATGTCCCGAAATATATTGAGTATACCTAAATAATATGATAGATACATGAATTTTACGCAAAAATATACTAGTTCGACACCGGCAAAGGATAGTCGCGTTTTATCTGAGGGCAACACCGGTCTGATCCGGTGGACTGATCCGGATTATCAGTCCCCTGCGCGTTACGAAGTTGTATCGATTTATTCCGCACGTGTGACCATTTTTTTAAAAGTTTAATTGCTTCGATTATTTATACAGTGACCTTTGATTTAAAAGATATATATTTTTTTCGTTCATTGCATATTTAATACATTGGTGATTTTATTATGTTGCCAGAAAATGCTAATGTGTTTATGTTTGGAACTCGAGGAAATTTGTAATCCAAAATCAAAGGTTGGGTGACTGATTAGATTTTTCATCATTCTCAGCCTATTTTAGCGGCCCACTACGGGAGGCCTCCTTGTAGGAGACGGGATATGGAAGTTTGACCCACCATGCTGTTCCAATTCGGGTTGGCGGGCTTTTGGTTAAAAATGTTTTAAACTTTGACTGTCGTTGTCAGATGTTAAGGACAACGACAAGGACCGACGGATGTAACACCAAAAACTTTACAACACACTTGAAAAAATTTGCTTCGGTATTATAAATAAAGTATAAATAGATATATTTGAATTTTAAGCTATTCATTATCATCATAAAAAAGAGCACGATATTGTTGGACGATATATGGAAGTCGACTGGTCTAGGCTATCCGCAGCCAAAGAAGCGGCTAAAAAAAGAATTTTTCTTAGACTTAGGCGTCTTAGAGTAATCGGTGAACATACATTAAAAAAAAAGATTCCGACGAATTGATAACCTTCCTTCGTTTTTTGAAGTCGGTTAAAAATGGGAAGGCTTTTCAAGTATTGACCACCAAACTTCGGTTCTAAGATAACACACGATGTAAACTATTACGTAAGTACTTAATTAGGTTTTAATTTTTAGCGTTAACAAAAATTGGACATACATACATTTTAACGGAAATATGTAGGCCCAATTCAAAACTTGCAAGACCAGTATTATAAAAAATTCTATAATTTCACCGAACAGCAATTCTTTAACATAAGTATGCATATAGGTGTGCTATCCAAAAATACGAGACATTAAAAAAAATAAATCGGCTTATCTTTATAAACCGGCTTTACTCCGTGTAACGTCAACACATAAGTTTCATTGTAGTTTTGAATAATTTTTGATTTCAAAATATATTTAAATTTTCACAGAATTAAAAATTATCCTATTTTTTGATAATAATTAAATGTAGGTACATATAACCTGCACCCATAAGTAGTTGATTTAGCCTGGAATCGTACGCTGACTGCAAATTCATTTTTATTGCAACACTGGCCACGTTGCCACGTTTCACCCACGTAGTTCCCGTTCCCGTAGGAATAAAATATAGCCCATAAGGTGTTATGGGCTATATTAGGGATATGGGGATAGTGTAGCGTCCCAACAGTGAAAGATTTTTTAATTTTTTTTCAGATTTTTCAGATTTTTGCAAACAAACATACAAACAATCAAATCTTTTCACTTTATAATATTAGTACAGATAATAATTTCAGCCATGTTTTATTATAAGCAATAATTTACAACATAAAGTTTATTTTAAATCTACGATTGCCAATTTATTTAGAACTATGCAAATGAATATCAACGGCGAAACTACATACTAGACTATTTACTAATTAATTATTCATTTCTGGCCCGTGCTAAGTTGTTAATCCAAAATTAGTGATTTTATTATAGAAAACTAGTTTAGATAATATAAAATATGCATATTAGCTATAAATATAATAACTTAAGTAAAATCTTGCCCATATATGTAAAGGTCAAACGGTAATGTACCTAATATGCAATATATTTAGAATATTAATTAAAATATCTCTTGGAGTAGGTATTAGCAATATATAATTATTACTGAAATGTCAAAGACGATCAGTAAATAAAGAATGGTTAGCAAAAAATCTTTTTACAATGTAAAACATTTTAACTTTTCTTTGTTACTGGCGTGGATTTCGGTTGTGCAGGATTATCGGGATGAAAATTTTGAGTAGTTAATTTGTGAGACTCTAATTCAATTTAATTTCACCCAAATTCGTCAAGCTATTGCGTCAAGAGAACAAACGTCAGTCGATCAATACTTCCTTACTTATATTAGATATTTACTACTTAGCTAAGAAAAATTACTTTACAAAACAATCAATATTTTGTGAATATTATTTAAACGGGTACATACCACAACAAAACGACGAGATTTTTAATGTCGATATTGTCGATATTCGAAAAATCTCGTCGTTTTATCGTGGTATGCACCCGTTTGAATAACAATCATAATGAACAACCACGAAATAAGTAAAATCATTAATCAATATTTTGATGTGAAACATCTATAGCCTCACGTAAAACGTGGCGATGCATGCCGTGGCGACGCGTCGCCACGCTGTATGAAGGTTCCACTCATCTGTTAAGTCAATTTACAAAATAATGTCGATGTCTCGCATCTGCCAGGCGTCCCGTGAGGGTTCATTTTTTTCTTTATATTACATACTACAACCACCGTTTTTAAATATAAATTGAGTTGTCAAACAATTTTGTGCATTTGGTAGATTTTTGCTGACGGTACCGCAGTACGAATTGACAAAAGATATATCTCCGGCGTATAATCCGAGGGCATTGTGTAATAGCTAATCGCGGATCGGCGAGAAACTTGAAATTAATAATGATTTATAACAGCCGATTAGAGACGTTTGGTATTAACTCGCCACCGTTTCTTTGATACCATGTTTAACGCACACTATCTTATAATCTTATTCCCACTCATTATGTATTTAACGTAAGGATTAATTTTGCATGAATAATAGTTTTCTTTGATACCTGTGTATTACATTCAAGATGGTTTTTTTTGTGCTAATATACTTATGATAATAATATTTTCAAATATAGCAAAATCAAAAATTTTTAAATACCCTCGACAGTTAAAACAAAATCATACTTAATCGAAAAAATCGACAGATAAAAAATATTTTTTGAATAAAAGTTAAGATTTTAAAGTTTAATTTTATTTTAACAAAAAATTGCTGTTTTGTATATCGAGAATGTCTACTATAATTTTATTTAATCACAAATTCGTTTTCGAGCAACCCCGGAAGGAGGTTCTTGCGTTTGGAAACTTGCTCGTACAAATTTTGAAACAACAAAATGTCCACAATTAACGCAAAGCTATTTTTCCACTGCTCCGTTATCGCCATGAACATGCATTATTATATTACTAGAGATAATTATTCAGAGATGTTAACTTCAACTAAAACACGAGAAATGAGGCGATACAACGCAAGGTAGATGACAATCGGGCCGCAGTAGTGATTTTTAAAGAAGAAAAAAATATTTTTATTTATCATATAAATCTGAAATCTACATTGGTATGCATAAATGAAGAACACCATTGCGTGCGACTAAATGAAACGATAATTATGTGAGAAAAGTGTATTTAAAGTTTTTTGCGTACGCATTTTCTCAATGGGAATGGTGATGATGATGATAAAATGAAGAAAGTGTGTAATGCTATTGGAGGGATTTGTTGGCTGTGCGAATAACTTTACGGTGTATCCCCTCGAGCGTTATAGCCTTAAGTTGGAGTTATAATTTCTATGGTATATGTAAATCAGGCTCAGAATCACTCAGCGGAAGCGGTATCTTTGCGTGATCGAATCAAATCGTAATCGAAATGAGGAGATGCACTGAAGTACCAAAGTCAACGAATCGCAAAACTGAAGTGACAATGGTCGGGGCACACAGTTTGATGAGGCGATGGTTATTGGAGACCTAAGTTTCTGGAATGGCGACTACGCAACGGAAAGTACACTAGGTGGATTGGAGACATCAAGGGCTTCAGTTATGTAAGTTTTATATTCCTACAGAATTTCATGAGAAATGATGTCCACAGTTGACTCTTTAGTACATACTGGAATAAAAGTTTATCTTTTATTGTATCATGTAAGTCGACGAATCAATAATAAATCTTCATGGTGTTTCCTTAAATCGCTGTAAGCCATTTAGTTAGGTTAGGTTAGGTTAAAAATACTACAGTTTCCTTGTACTATCAACCTGGTTTTCCATCAAACTCTTATGAATTACCTTAAATTTTATCTTCACTAACAAATGACGCTGTTTTAACTATGTTTAGTATCTACGCTTACTTAATGGGCTTATAAAGCAAAAAAAACGAAGTTTAAGCTTAAAAATCATCCCATCCTTATACAAATCATCGGCTAAAATTTTTAATCTGTCAGGTAATTATTCTACTCACAAAAAATCGGTTTTAAGAACATAAGCAGCTAAATAAACATCCGATTTATAAGGCACTATAACTACCGCGAATGAAATTGTATTTAAATATGTGTGTGTACTGTGTATGATGTGTGGTGCTGCGTGTGTGTGCGTGCATTCGCCGGCTTAGCTCTGAGCGCCTTACCGGGCAGACGGGATGTTCCGGATTAGATTTAAAGGGTAAAAGAACTTAAACGAGACAACACTATCTCGATTTACATGACAAAGAAAAGGACGCACTGATTGGAGATTTAGAGATTATGATTCATAAAGAGAGGAGAATGAATGGAAAATTATTAGGGAGGGAATAAACGGGCAGAGTTGAATGCAGTACGCAATAATATGTTGTTGGTAAAATAAATAATGATGTCCTTTTATTTGTACAATATAAGATGCAATGCGCAGAGGTACCAAATCAACTTAATATAGTATATGTTTACACACAAAAATAAATTGCACACGATTAATTAATTTTTTTGCTTTATCGTTTACTGTACAAATAATATTTTATACTTATTAATGTTATAAAGAGGTAAAGTTTGTGGTTTTTTTTGAAGTTTTTAAAGTTGTGGTAAAGATAATTTCGGGATCTACTGAATCGATTTTGAAAATGAAAATACATTTAACATTATAAAACCACGTCACAGTGACGCTTACAAATAACGTGGCTTTCTATATTTTATCCCCATATTCTCACGGAAACGAGAACTACGTGGCTAGTTATTAGATATTTATATAAACATGTAATATCTATGTTTCTAAAATACTAATAGTCTTCACTGTGAACAATATATAAGAAGTAGTTTACACTACAAATAAATAATAGCAACTACTAAAGTCACTAACAAAAAAAAACGATCACGACATTACATCACATAGAGATATTCCATCAAAAGCCACTCAAAGTAACAAAAATAAAGATGTGGCAAAGGCGAGAGAACTGGTTAATTTTTTCATTCGCCACGGGTAAGTTTAATTTAGTCTCGTACACGGGACAAAATACAAACAGTATTTGAATGTAGTATCAATAAAACCGTTTATTGAGAGTCACGCGCGGGCCCCTTTGTTGGGCCCGAGCTCATCTCAACGTTAATCTGATGCCATAATTGATTCACTGATATCTTTCACGCTCCCGGAGCTGACAATCATCTGCGGAATGTTGGTGGATAACGAATCTTCCATAATATTGGAAACTCTGTTCATGTTTTAAATTGGATCATCTTTTATGTTTTAGTTCTTATGTTATCTGTTTTGTTTGTCATTTTCATTATATTCCAATATAACTTTAAAGCTAGATCCTGCACGTTTAATTGCAGTATACGTCTAAAAATAAGTGCCTTGTGGTTCTAGCCTAATTTGTTATTGTTTTCTTAAATATTTTTGCGTAATCTTCTTGTACTCTATTTTTCTGTTATATCTATTTAATTCTAACCTAATTCTCATCTACGAGTATTGTTATACTTTTAAATGATTTCGTGAACACTTTGTTTTCTTTCCTATTATTGAAAACTTTATTCACGTTCTAAATTGGATCATCTTTTATATTTTAGTTTATTTTATTTGCCATAACTATAATTTAATTTTAATCTATTTATTTAAAAGGAAACTTATTAAAAGATCTTCCGAATACATTGCCAACATTATATTTTATTTACATTATAATATCGTTTAGTTAATAGTCAATGATTATTATTTCTTCTGAAGTTTTGGACCTTTGCATTTGAATAAAATTATAGTAACAATAAAGAATAATACAAAATAAGTAGTCATAAAAATAATTAATTCACGACAACCATTATTTAGTTCCTTTTTGTCCTTATTTTAGAACCATGCAGGTTTAATATTGTCTTTAGAATAATATTAATTTATTCAGTGGGTACAGTTTTTATTCTTCAAGTGACCGGAAATATCAAAACCGGACCGAACTGTATAACTCTTTTTGGCACATTACGTGTGCAGATTGTTATATTAATTTCTGTAACGTTTACTTTGTTATGAATTCTAGTCACTGACAAAGATGTTATATTAATTTTAATAACATTTTTAAAATGGTAGTGAACTGCAGGGTTGACTTACGATGAATATTTTAAGAAAGGTCATTGCTTTAAGCGAAGCTTTCTATAAATACTGTCCCTTGTATTTTTTATATGAGTATAATAATAACACAGCACAATATTCAAAAATATGTCTCATTCATTAATGTAATTTCTGACGCCAAATTAATTAAATGTAATTTTTAACTGAATAATTCAAAAAATATATTTTCGGGAGACTTTGCATTTTCCGACTTTTCAAGAATTAACAGTTGGGTCGTTGGGCGATGAAACACAACACAACAACTATGGAACACAACGCCACAACTATGTCTACGTCAACGTCTGTGTGCCTAGTGGGAGTTTTCAAAGTTTTCATACTGTTACTATCGCGTTAACGTAAACGCGTTATATGGAATTGAAACAGTTGTGCAGTAGTGCCACTAGATGGTGCTGTTTCAATTCCTTGGAAATTCGCGTTTACGTTAACGGGACGTCACAGTATCAAACTGTCACTAGGCCCTCTAATGTCTGCTGCTCGGATGCAGTGGCCAAGTTCTACTATACGAGAGAAGAATCCTGAACCCCAAAGCAGATTAAAATAAAATGGGCAGTTGATCATCATTATATCAGCCGATGGACGTCCACTACAGTACATAGGCCTTTTGTAGACTTCCAAACATCACGATCCTGCACCTGTAGCCAAGTGATCTTGGTCACATGACCGGTCGATAGCAAATGTCATTCCCATACATTTTTCTAGTTTTCGAAGCGTTTGCGACGTAGAAAGAGAATCGACGACACTTGGCCGCCTGCATCAAGCGAAATGATGTTAGTTGATGCAAATTAACTTTCAAGCTTTTTAATGACTTACCTGATATGCTTTTATTGAGCAAGTTGTTGAAGGCTTCCTTCTTGGGTGACAGGTGAGGGGTGTGAGGGGTGTGAGGCGGGTGCGGGTGCGGCGGTCGGTCATGGTGCGCGGGCGCGGAGGGGGGGCGAGGCACCGCGCGCTCTTCTGGTGAGCGCCTCGGAGGAGTCTTGCTACGTCTCAGCTCGGATGATAGGCTCTGCAAGATAGATACAAAAAAAATTAAAAATAAAGGTATAATTCACAACATTTTCAATTTTGCTGTAAAAAATTACATGATATTTTTATTTAATTTTGAATTCAAATGAAGGTACAGATTACCCACTATTTGATATTTTTTGCAAATAAATATAAAATGCTTATCTGACCACAGGGTGTATGAAAATAAGATTTTAGATCTGTTGGTATTTTTTTTTTTTTTTTTAGTTTAAGTACAGTTTAGCAATGAAAATTTATTTGTGCACTGAATTTTATAGGACGCAAAAGCAACTTTTAAAACTCGTGGGTTTTTCATTCATCACTACACGCCCCCCGACCCGCGCGGACCATTGGGAGTGTTACTAATTTGCCAAGCTTTAGCAGAACCCCACGGTCGCAACCGCATAGTTCATATTCTAATGCGATTATACTCCTTGTTCCCTGATAACGTAGTTCTATATCTGCTACCTCCGATTCCGAAGAGTGTGGGTTCGAATCCGGTCCGGGGCATGCACATCTAACTCTGCAGCTATGTGCATTTTAAGAAATTAAATATCACGTGTCTCAAACGGTGAAGGAAAAACATCGAGAGGAAACCTGCATACCAGAGAACTATTGGCCTAACCCGTCTCATTCTGAGAGGAGACTCGAGCTCAGCAGTGAGCCGAATATGGGTTGATAATGATGATACCTACTACTAGGTGATAGAATTTTCAAATCGGTCCAGTTAAGAGCCTATTCTATTCAAATATACAAACAAACAAATTACATAGACTAATGACAATTTGTCAGGAGATATCTGCTCGTCTAACAAATTATTTATATTCGATCAATGAAAGTCTTTGTACTCAAATGGACCACTAATAGGTTGTTAAGTTACGCTAATGTTAATGAAATTATAAGCTACGCGATGGAATTTACTATAGAAATTAGATATTAGGTATATGGAACACACGTACGCATAAATTAGTGAGTTAGTGAGTTACAAAAACCAGGATGTAAATTCAAAATACATGTCCAATGCAACACTGAGTTCAATTAACTGTTAATAAGTTATTTATTTAATTTTAAAGTTATTTTATTGCATAAGCAAGTGAAAGTCTTTTAGCGTAGTCTAGCTTAATTACACACTTGATTTAGGAGTACGTGATTATTAGAAAGCTTTTTTGCATTGATCAAACTTATTGCATGTGCAATTTTGGCTAGCGTAGTAGTCAGTAATGAGTAATCTTGATACATTGCTATAAATAATATTAGAAAAGGTCTTTATACAGGGACTATAAGTGGACTCTTCAACACCTTGAAGTTATGGGAAATACTGCCGAGCATCCTGTATATGCTATAAGCTGCTGTTTTCCTTAGAACATGTATTCTGAAGTATGAATCAATTTTCTAGTGTATTTTTTCACAATATTATTATTTCATTGTCTCGAAACGTTACGTTTGTTTATTGTCGAATATTATAAGTGCTTCTTCCAGTTTTATGTTGTAATGATAGTAATCTAGGAGTTAATAACTGTTTTAACATACTGTTTAAATTTATCTATTTAGATAAAAATCAATGCCACTTTTCGTTAACTCAGAAACGGGCTTATCTAATCCAAATGTTTCAATGCTTTTTTCGAACTATTTAGTAGATGGTTTGTGACGTTTGCACAAAAAGCGGTTCTACACTTATCACATTTTTTTAACGAATGAATTCAGGGGTAGGGTAGGGTAAGGATAGGGAAGAAGTGCACATAAGTCAAAGCGATACTTCACCTGGTTCGCTAGTATAATATATGCAAACAACATATTATAGAAGCGCGTTTACTAAATATTCTCGTAAGTTCGTGCGTAAAGACATATTCCTTAATAGGACTGCAGATTCAATCGATAAATCACGGCGGATCCAAAACGGGGAATGACGGAATCGGCGGGAGTCAACGATCAAAATCTACTGGCTCTAATCTAACAGAAGTCGAACCACTTAAAACAAATCGAGATTCAAATTGGACACTTGTTCATTGCGTCAGTGCGACGTGGACCGTTCGCGGGAGCACTGATTGCGTTCATTGAGGAGTTGAGGTCTGACTTGACCGATTCATGGCGAATGTTCGCATTCAACAAGGTTAAACGTGCAAACATCAATAAAGTAGCGTCCATATCAGACGAACATTTCACCGCTGACTATGAGATTCTTAGACAACTTCAACATGTACAAAAAAAGTAAGCACGTACAAATTGAAGTTTTTTTTTCTGATTGTGTAAGTGCCGTAGGCTCCTTATGGGACCTCAGCGGCGTCACCGGGTGGCAGAAGCATCGCCTGATGGGGCTCGAAGGCAGAAGCAGAGTAGATGGGCGGAACGACTCTCTAAAGGCGTCTCCTCTGAAACTCGGACCTGTTGAAGTTGTCGTTCTCTTGAACACTAAACTATGTTTTAACAATAAACGCCCCAATACAACCTTAGTTATGAAGTCTGCTTCATTGGTCCTATTACGTGTCAGTATACGACAGAGATCATAGCTAGACGTGACGACAACACGCCTTTTAAAGGCGCAGTTGACCACGGAAGAGTTTAAGAAATTAGACGACGTAGAACCCATAAGATGGTTCAACCAAATTGAAACTGCGATGGCGATCTTGCATAAACCCATCCAAAAGCAGCCATCAGAGAGGTGTAGAGAAGATTGAAGAGAGTATTGCCAATCGTACTACAAAACTAAAAACCACAGCTGTACTGCTAAGAGGCATCGACAAAGAAATTAGTTAAAATCACGCTATCACAAAGAGCGTAGTGACAGAATCCCGGCGTTGATTTCTATCCGCTGTAGCGTAGTCACCATAGTGTGTACAATAAATGAAATTTCACTCATCCTTTTGTGTTGAACTGAAAATCAACCTGCTAACAAACGAGAGATCATTTTGATTTACCCTCAATGATGTATAGTTTTTGTATATCCAGTCGGTATCCACCGCCCATCAGTTTTGATGTATAAAGGTTATGAGTATGATCGAAGATATTGAAGTATGGAAGATTTTAGGACGTTTATAAACAAAAATCAAATACCAGTGCTACGTTACGCTACATCAGGCAAACATACTCATAAAAGAGTTCTAGTAAGCTTAGAATAATTCGATAAAAGAATTTCAGCATTCTTTATTTTGGTCTCTATAATACATTTCAGATTCGATCTAAAGGAGCTATACGACCTAATTGGCGAAACAGAACAGGAATAAACAACCCTTTCGAGAGTAGACAAGGAAGCCAATAAGTATCATAGAATCGTCGATTCGCGCCACAGATCTGTCTAATATCGTATTGGAATTTGTGATGCCGTTTGACCCCTGTTAACCCAGATTACGCTGCTCGGCGCCTGATTCGTCCTCGGCAAGCCTGATTGTGTTGTGACACAAACTGTAATGTATTATGTGTTAACTCTTGCTGCAATCACGGCTGCCTACAATTACAATACGTACCGAACTTACAATTTATTTCGAGCGATTCGTGTTCCATGTTGCTCTTTGATTTATAAATTCTTGTAACACGCCGCTATTAGGAGTGTGCGTTTATTTATTTATGGTTTCTTGTTAATTGCGCTTATTACTGTATTAGTTTAAATGGTCGCCTTGTTGATGCGAAATTTTGGTTGACGCTTGTTAAGGAAACCTTTCAGGCTATATTTTTATGGTGGTGGATAAAAATTTTATCATTCAATGATCTTTTGACACATTTAGTTAGGATTCATTATATTATTATGAATTATCCACTGCCCTTTTTTAATTATCACAAGCTGATTGGTGAAAAATTGTTCCCGTAAAAGCAAATGTTATACGTAAAAACTCTTCTTGAATAACACAATCGATTGATGAAAATCGCATTAAAATACGTTGCGTAATAGCTACAACAAAGTCAAAAGATAGTGTAAATACAGAAACTACTTTGTTTTATACTGTATGTTAAGATGTGTAAATCAATCTTAATCGTTTTAATTTCATATATCTACCTACCTTTTTTTTTTTCGCGGGGGAAATCTCTTTCTGAGATACCCGACTTACTGGGGGACGAGACGGGTTATGTGGAATTTACCACTAAAACCCCCTCGGTGGCCACCCTCAGCGCATTTTGGTAGGCTCCGGGACCTCAGTTAAACACGCCGGTGCAACCTTATATCTACCTACCTACACATTTTATATCCTTAAAATCCCATAAAAATTGATTATTTTGACTAATTTTGCTGCTAACCACATAAGTAATATGTGGTTAGCAACTTCTTGTAAACAGGTCAATATACGTCTATGTATATTGACCTGTTTACAATATGAAACCTTTAAAATAATCTAAAAGTTGATCATAAAACTTTGTCCCAAAAATATTATACTTAATAACATTAATTTAACAACACGAGGATCAAAGTTTATATTTAAAACGAATTCACTATCTACGTCCGCTGTTTACTGAATTAGTAGTAATCTATTGACTTCCAGAACATTATCTTAATACCCGAAATGTGTTGGCGTTCCCACGACCATTGCCTTTCATTATCATTATTTATATGCTTTTTGCACTTATTAATTATATTTAAATAAACTATTATTAAATGGTTTAGTTGTTTTGGGCGATCTAATTTGTTGATTTTTAAAATTATGAACACTAAATCAGACGTTTGATACTTTTCTTTTATTAGGTAGGTACATTTAAACAATGTTTGAAAATAAATGGTTTTTTTTTAATTCTTTACAAGTTAGCCCTTGACTACATTCTCACCTGATGGTAAGTGATGATGCAATCTAAGATGGAAGCGGGCTAACTTGTTAGGAGGAGGATGAAAATCCACAACCCTTTCGGTTTCTACACGACATCGTACCGGAACGCTAAATCGCTTGACGGTACGGCTTTGTCGGTAGGGTGGTAACTAGACCAGCCGGAGATCGAACCCAGGACCTTCGTCTTGTAAATCCACCGCGCATACCACTGCGCCACGGAGGCAGTCCGTCGTCGTGCGCTCTTTTTTTTTTAATACATTTGAAGTAGATAAACCATGATTTTTAATAATATAAATTTTTACCATTTTTTACAACTACAATTATTCTTATCATTAGCATATTTCCACTCATGATGCTTTTTCTTTTAGATGCAGCAATGGTTTAGTGCAACAAGAGGACTGAACTTGGGATATTTCAGGTTTCAGTCAACGGTTTTACTAAGAAGTTGTTATAATTATACATATTCCATAGTCATCAACCCATATTCGGCTCACTGCTGAGCTCTCAGAATGAGAGGGGTTAGGCCAATAGTCCAACACGCTGGCCCAATGCGGATTGGCAGACTTCACACACGCAGAGAATTAAGATAATTCCTTGGTATGCAGGTTTCCTCACGATGTTTTCCTTCACCGATTGAGACACGTGATATTTAATTTCTTAAAATGTACTCAACTGAAAAGTTGGTGCATGACCCCGGACCGGATTCGAACCGACACCCTCCGGAATCGGAGGCAGAGGTCAAATCCACTGGGCTATCACGGCTCTATATATATTCCATAGTATTATAGTTTAATTTAGTAAATAAGTACCTACTGATACCAATATTAGCAATTAATGTGATAGTATATTTCCGGCAGACTGTATTTACTTTAAAACTGTGACGTGAGAAATATTGAACAATAACCTCAATGAAGAGCTTATCAAGAATAAATAATAAGAAATTTTATTATACCTCAGGACACTCATAACCATGAAGACACTATATTAAAGACGTATGTACCTATACTTAGATAAAAGATGTTATAATCAAGAAAGTTTAGTCGTAATTGAATTCTTTTGGTAGGAATTTGTAAATTAACTACAGAAAAACTAATAAACACAAATGAAGTATAATTTCACAATTACAATGTTAAGTACTCTAAGGGCCAGCGCATACTTTGCATATGTTACTGGCAAACTATTATTGATGTTGCTGGGGTTGAATAAAAGTAAAACATTAACAACTTATGGGAAAAATCGTTGAAAACAGATGGTCATTTTGAATCCTAACAATGTTTATAACATAATTAAATGTATGTAAAATTAAAGCTTTAACGGTCCGAAAGTAGATCACAACAAACTCAGCGAGGATTTTATATGTTTAGGCAAACATCCAAACTAAACTACATACGCACGAAAAATATAATACTGTTAAAAAAAGTATCATCATCATCATCATCATCATCATCATCATCATCATTTTTTTTTTTTTTTTTTATTATTATTTTGAATAAGCAAGCGCTTAGCTGCAATCATGCCTGATGGTAAGCGATGATGCAGCCTATGGTGGAACGCGCTTGCCTAGAAGATGCCTATTCACTCTTGACTTGAAAATACCCATCTTGTAGGTGGTGGGGAAAACTGAAGCTGAGAGAGCATTACACATCTTTGCAGTGCGTATAAGGAAAGAGGAACTAAACCGCTTGGTACGCGCCCGAGGGATTTCGACAACGTAGCGGTGCATCATCATCAATTCGGCTCACTGTTGAGCTCGATCCTCCTCTTAGAATTAGAGGGGTTAGGCCAAATAGTCCACCACGATGGCCCAATGCGGATTGGCAGACTGCACACACGCAAAAAATTTTGAAAATTCTCTGGTATACAGGTTCCTCACGATGTTTCTCACCGTTTGAGACACGTGATATTTAATTTCTTAAAATTCACACAACTGAAAAGTTGGAGAAAACTGGAAACAGAGGCATATCACGGCTCTAAAAAAAATCAATCAGATTCCAATTGTAATTTAAACAAGATATGATATATATAGATCTGAAATTGACTACAAGGTAAGCTGCGTAATGCTTCCATGAAATGCATGCCAGAGATATTGAGAGAATTACTGTAACGTGTCACGAAGACTATGCAGCAAGATAACTCTTATCTACGTCATAAGACAGATAAATAATTCAGATAAAAATCCGTCCTTAAGTAAGTAATTAAAGTCTACATTCTGTGCATATAGGAATTAACTACTGTCAGTTACACTAATCCATTGTGTCAGTGTAGATCACATTAGGAATAATACGTGTTTAATTATTTGTCATGCTGTATCTGAATGCGTATATTTAGATACTATTGCTGGAAGTTGCAAAGTAAAGTCAATTTTACACCGAGTCGTAATATCTTATGCAATAGGATATAATATTTTATGCATTTTTTATTTTAAATTATCTTAAAGAAGAGAAAACGAATACTAAATACATTCGTAATCTTTAAATGGCCCCTATTTCCTCAAATTTACAGATCCAATTTGGATGGGTTTTTCATTATTCAAGTTCAAGGAAGGTTAGTACGAGTATGCTAATAACTAAAAGCGGTTTTTATTTCTCTGAAAAAAATATTTTTAAAATAAATACTTAGAAACTCCAAGAAGTCAATCCGAAGATATCAATATTCTATAATATCCAAAACTATGAAAGGATTTCGTGTCTCAAAACTTTCTATTCAAAGGTTAGTAATTTTTCCAACATGCTTTCAACGAAAAATTTTAGTATTGTTGTATAAAACAAAAACTATGCGCGTTATAAAAAAACAAAAGCAATAACTATGACACAGAAGTCATACAATCGTAAATCTTCAGCAATATATTTCCCAATTGTTCAAATTATTACAATGTTTAAATTAGAATTAAAAATTTCATCATCATCATCATCATCGTATTAGTCCACTGCAGGACATAGTCCTTTTGTAGGACCTTCCAAACATCACGATCCTGAGCCGCCTGCATCCAGCAAATTCGCTGAAAAAACTACATACTTAACTTTAACTCTTCACATGAAATCCTCATTAATTCCACCGGCAGTAAAGCAAATCCTAATAGAGATCAAAACACATCAAGCTTATCTTACAGGGGCTAATGGTGACATACAAACAGTCACCAAAACGATAGTAACATTTACCGTAGCATTACGCGTTTTGTATTTAATATATGTGAGCCGATTAATTTATGCCCCAGTTATTTGTACCGAGATAATGTTACAAACCTCACGTATTTGTATATCACGCGTTTATCTTTTAATTCTTGAGATGTCAACGCTTTTTGACGAGGTTTTTCCATAGTTCTGAGGAGTACTTACTACTTAGTCATATTAGAAGAAGCCACATGGTTCATCGCTTTATATACTAGTAGCTTTATAAACACCTATCTGTTTCGAATACATGCAAATTTTGCATCCAAAATGATGATTAGATTATTTTATTCTTGCAAGTCAATATAATCCTACACTGCATTTGTGTAGTATTCTGTTGGATCATGACGATTATCATCATCATCATCATCATCATCATCATCATCATCATCACCAACAGCATCTTCATCATGATCAACTACATCGCACTGATAATGCAGTCTGCGTACCTAGGTTGTGGTATACTTTACTAAACAAAAATTTGGAAATAAAGTTTACTACACTTTGTTTTTTGTTGTAGTCTAGACTAGACTAGTAAACTGTTACATATAATAAATGTGTAGTTACATATAATATATTTTCGGTAATAATAATTATTTAATAATAAATTGGCAGAATATTATAATCTAACAAATATTATAACCACAAACAAACCGCATTTATAAAGCCACTAGATACTGTTGTTAAAAAAAATTGTAGCAATGATATTTGTTTAATGTTATTATTAGATATATTCAAGATTGAATGGAAATTTTTAATTGTGTACGTGAATTAAAACGCAGAAGCGATATAGTTTAGATAAGAACTCTACAAACTACATGATACACACTGCCTGTCTCTTTGACTAACACGTTTTCTTATACTGAACAAATATGTGCATTTCCTAGATTAAGTGCACACAGATCAACATTTCACAATCACTCTGATTTGACACTACGAGTATTTCCTGTGTAAAACACGTGCCATGTGCATCTTAAACTCAGTGATACTAAATCTTGAATCTATAATTAAGTATATTAATTTTCGTGCTTACAAAATTATGAAAAGCATTTCTTTTAACTTAATGTATAGTATTCATCGATCGTAGATCGTTTTAACGATTAATATAGATGATAGTATCAACAATCTACATTTATATATTTTATTATTTTTTTATGTTTTCTTACATCACTAATTTATCTTCCTTTACAAGAGATATAAAAGAAATAGACTTTGTTTCTAAACCTAGCAGTGGCGAAGAATCCATACAGGCCGATTCCCGCCGGGTTTCCTTTTAAAAATCCATACATACATATCCATGAATATGTATGGATGCATAAGAAGCCGGAGCTTTTATCATGCGGTATGAATATCTTTTTTCTAGGGACAACTTAACTTCGTCAAAATTCCATTCTTCGCCACAGCTGCCTAGTTGTATAATCACTAATCTTTAAACTAGGTATCATCATCATCATTATCACTCCATATTTGGCTCACTATTGAGCACGTGTCTCCTCTCAGTTTGAGAGGAGACACGTGCACAATAGTGAGCAGATTTAACCCCTAAATCAATAGTCCACAACGCTGGCCCACAACACATAAAATGAAACACATTTTATATGATTCAACCTATTTTTGTATTCGCCATATTTGTATTTTTAGCTTAATACACTTTTTTCTTTTTTAATGTTTTGTACAATAATTAACGGTACAATGTTTAGTTAACCGAACTTTGGAACCGTGTATCCGCGTAACATTACGTTCCAAATCTGGATTTAATGTTTTATAATGTTTTTATTAGTGGACTTATTGTCGAGTTATCTCGACTATTGGACTGACATCGTCATTGGTGCCATGGACATGACCCCAAGAGTTTTTTTTAACCGCCGAGTGGTACGGCTTTACGGATAATTTTGTGATAAACTACAGTTTACCTACTTTATCGGTAAACATTGTCATTACGCAATGATGAACTATTAGAAATCAGAAAGATAACCTGTCAGATTTCTTGAGATGATGCGTAGAATAATTGATTATGTACCTAAAACAACTATTAAATTATATCATCATCATCATATTAGCCGATGGATATCCACTGCAGGACATAGGCCTTTTGTAGGGACTTCCAAACATCACGATACTGAGCCGCCTGCTTCCAGAGAATCCCTGCGACTCGTTTTATGTCGTCAGTCCACCTGGTGGGGGGGTCGACCAACACTGCGCTTTCTAGTGCGGGGTCGCCATTCCAGCACTTTGGGACCCCAACGTCCATCGACTCTTCAATGTATGTGCCCCGCCCACTGCCACTTCAGCTTCGCAACTCGTTGAGCTAATTAAATTATATTTTTTTTTAACAAGATCCAAATTAAGGTACGTAGTAAGATTTTCTGTGATTTATGTAGTTTTTTGAAACACTTATTGGGAAAGAGGTTAAAAATAGTAAAATGGTGTATTTTTCAACTATTTGTTAACATATATATGTAGGTACCTACTTCAAATTGACCGTATTTTTTGTTTTCCCTAATAAAACTTATTGGTACCAAGCCACTTCTTAGAAACTTATATCTACACGTATGTCACAGCACAGTGTATGTAAAGTAACGTCAAGAAAAAAGAAACACATTATTAAATTATTTTAAGTGAAACAGGAATGACATCGAAATCTATTAAACCAAAACCATTCCTTAGCAACCTTATCGCAGACACGATAATTTAATAAACATTTTTCTGTTTTGCTAACACTCCTTTCACACACACACCTGTCCATCGCTTGTCTACCTTACTACTACATCCAAAGACTAACTAACTTTCTAAAATAGAACATCTCTTTCTAAGTCTAACTAAAGGTCGTTAACATGCGAGAAGTTTATTTAGCCACAAATCCTTTAATCGACATAGTAATGTAAATCTTTCCCGTGGATTAAGGTTCAAACCCGCTACCGCGTCGGGAGCCTCCGCAAACAGATGCCACGACTCAAACATTTTATTAGTAGAGATTTAGAGAAGTAAGATAGTGTTAAAAACATGGAGTTTCCTAATATGTACCTAATCTATATAAAACATAACTGTAAAAACCGAATATCCACACCAGCGTAAGCGCTTTATCTATATTTATAAATTGAATATAATTACCGAAAATTGCAAACGGAGCCGTAATAAAACACAAAAATCGACTTTGATCGTCTGTTTACGCTAATCTTTGGAAATAATAACAGAATGCATGAGGTTTTTGTAAAACTTTGTCGGACCATGCTCCTATTACCATAGGTAAGTACTCTTAGGTACCTGGTTTTAAGGGACCAGATCCTCAACCATCCAATCAACCATTAATATGCTCATAATATGAGAAATCATACTCATCCCAAATCGCTAGTCACTAATATTTGTGGCAACCCTTGCAAAAACACAGCTAAAGTAGAAACCGAAAGGGGTGTGGATTTTCATCCTCCACCTAACAAATTAGCCCGCTTTCATCTTAAATTGCATCATCACTTACCATCAGGAGAGATTGTAGTCAAGGGATAACTTGTAAAGAACAAAAAAAAAATAAAAAAAAGTTCATATTTTAAGGGTTTCTAGCGAAGGATTGCTACAAAGCTAAATGTTATTAACTGAGGACAATATGAATTTTCATAAAATCTCGTAAAAATATAAAAAAAAATACTTTTAAACTTGGACAATTAAGGGTCCAGAAACTTAAAACTTTGCTGCCTTTCAAAAAGCCACGATTCAAAACACACACTACCGTACTTGTTGTTATCAGCATTTGAGAAATAGATTGAGAAATTTTCAGATTTCTTAAAATTCGAACATACGCGTACCTACTCTTTGACCACCAGTCAATTTTAAAATGCTGTATGAGAACTTGAGAAAGGGCTTGAGAAATTTTCAGATTTCATAAAATTCTAAAATATGCGTAGGTATTATTTGACCACCAGTCAATTTAAAAAGTCTCTCCACAATTAGCGAATCTCAAGCAAGATGTACACTAATCTAAACTGGAAACCATGTTATTTTACAGTTGTTACATTAACACCATGATCCCATCAGTTATCGTATGACGGTTAAATTGTCCCACTGCCTTATAGTATTCCGATCGTATCCGCCGCGTACTATGACGGATGTTCTACAAGCCGTTTAGTGTATGCCTATGGAATAAATGAGGATTGCCGGGAACATGTAGGAATAGATTATAACTGTACACTGCGGTGAGAAAAAAGACGACCCATTTAAAGCATTGAGACTAAATCGTTTTACAAAGAAGGAAAACCTTCTAAAGTAGATTAGATGTAGATTTTGGGATAATCGCGGACATCATCATCATTATCAGCCGATGGATGTCCACTGCTGGACATATGCCTCTTGCATGGACTTCCAAACAAAACGGTCTCGAGCCGCGATCATCCAGCAGCTCCCTGCAACCCGTTTAATGTCCTCGGTCCACCTATTGGGGGGTCGACCAACACTGCGCTTTCCGGTGCGGGGTCGCCTTGGGACCCCAACGTCCATCGGCTCTTCGAACTATGTGGCCTGCCCTTTGCCACTTCAGCTTCGCGACTCGCTGAGCTACAGCGAGTCGCGAAGCAGAAGCAGTGACTTTGGTTCTTCTGTGGATCTCTTCATTTCTGATTCGATCACGCAGATAAACCCCAAGCATAGCTCGCTCCATCGCCCGCTGAGTGCCTTTTTATGAGAGCCACAGTTAGCGACCAGGTATCGGATCCGTAAGTCATCACTGGCAACACGCACTGTTCGAAAACTATCGAATAATTTTATACACTGCTGGATTAAAAAGCAAATTTTTTGAAGTTGCTTAATATAAAGAGGTTTTATGCTAACTCATAATGCGGAGAAGAACATTTATTACACACATATCGTTGTGATACCTCATTTATATGACAATATTTATTTGGTAAACAAGTGATAATATATTGTCCATCAGTCCATTGACAATTTTACTTAGGTATTATGTAGTCTAGTTCCCACGTTTCCCAGTAAAATAAATATGATCCACGGAAGTGGTTGTTATCGTGTATTTATAATTATAATTTAAACAATATCCTATAAATATAGATACAACTTATAGTAATTTACAATGTTCTATTTCTCAAGTATCTACTACATTTATTGTATAAATCTTTTATATATTTAGTCCATAACACAGAGCTCCTAATTTCTTTTCACTTTGTTGTTTTTATGTTAATTATTTTTACTCCATTTAAATTATTAATAGCATTAGAACTATATTAACAGTAGTAACTGTTGAAACTTTCGTACTCAAAATATTACTAATGTTTAGAAAATGAATTCTCTAAATTACTAAATTCAGCATGTAAAATTGTCAAATGTTTTATCTTCAAGTAGGTAGTATAAAAAACATACATACAACCGAACGTAGAACCTCCTCCTTTTTGGAAGTGGGTTAAAAAAGTTGTATTATTTAACGAAATCAACGAACGGTCTAACGACTTGTTTGTAGTTTTTGCATGTTTTAGTGTAATACAATCTTCAATTCTTCTTCGATGTTAGTCAGGGCCAGTGATGTCAGTCAGGGTTAAATTTAAAGTTTTTGCTAAATTTTACAGCCTACAGCTTTTTAGTTGAACGAATATTGCTATACAATGTATTAACCATCTTTTGGAATAAATATCATACTTTACTAGTTAATAAAATTGCTAGGCTCTAGGAAAATAAAGGGTACCAAATCCATTTGACATTTGTAGGCGCATTTTTAAGCCGAGCGATTTAGAGTCTGTGCATTTTCATCCTCCTTCTTACAAGTAAGCCCGCTTCCATCTTATATTGCATCACTTACCATCAAGTGAGATTGTAGTCAATGTCTAACTTGTAAAGAATAAAAAAAATATGCCTATTCGGTTTTATAAAGAAGTTTGAAAACACTGAGATAAGCAACTGTAGCTGAATGTTTGATACTGTTTTCTATTAAACTTACGGATTTAAAAAAAAAACCTTTATTAATTTTAAGTAACATTTACAATTCATTTACAATTCATTATAATAAGACACAAAGTACACACACACACACACACACACACACACATACCAAAGTTGATGTCGAAAAGATGGATGGAACGAAGCAAATTAAACAACAGCTTATAAAGAGGTTTTACACCGGCCGAATTATTCCATAGATTCTAGAGCCTATTACAAAGTAATGCCAGATTTTGAAAGCGGAGCGCTATATGAGCAATACATTAGCACGGCATTGTTACATAGGCGTTATTAGTGTCATTTGCACTATTTTTGGACGGGATCAACAGCGGGCACAATGTCGAACACTCACCAAATTGGAAACAAATGCTTCTCAGGTGCTAACTCAATTTGTTCGGCTTTTGCTAACGTGTGAGCAATAAACGGATCTCGAGCGGTTCTTGCATCACCATACGTGATCTGAGCTTTACAGTTACAGTTTTTCGAGATACTGGATAATTGATATGCCATGGCGTTGGGTTTGTTTTGATACTATTTACAAAAGATGTACTTACTTATAGTATTTGATGTCTTGTTTCCAAGACAACCAAGTTAACGCCAAACTGTGAATTTGACGTGTGTACTACAGAATACTACCTGACCTGAGGCCTGAGGGACTAGTGGCCGTTTGATATTGTGACGATCGCGTTAACGTAAACGCGAATTTCCAAGGAATTGAAACAACGCCATCTAGTGGCACTACTGCACAACTGTTTCAATTCCATATAAATTCGCGTTTACGTTAACGCAATAGTAATAGTATGAAAATACTGAAAACTCCCTCTAGGCACACTCAACACTACATGACCAGGCCTCCCTCCATAAAGGTGGTGATGATGATTCATGATTGATCTTGTCACCATCAGATGTTAATTATATCTTGACTAAAGGGTAGAAATTTAGCAAGCGCTAATTTAGTAAATATAAAATCCTAAATTGATTCCATCTAGAAATCTTTCCTCCATAAAGTTTATAAAGCGAGAATCGCACAACCAGAGACATCAAGTTATTTTTATTAAATGACTTAATGGATCAGTTTGTCCTGAGCATAAGAATAACTTGTACTTGTTACTTGTATTAGCTACACCTAATTCTATTTATATTATACTTCTTTATCTTTGATACACCTAATAGTTGTCACTTGTCAGTATAACTAATATTAACTTAAAACCGTAGACAGAAAAATAAATAGACAGATATAATACAAAAAAGAAAAACATTTATCGTAGTCCCTCAAAAGAGAAAATAGTGGACACTGTAAAAAATAAGACGATGTGATTCGTTATTTGGTGTTTAAGTATGACTTCAAATAGAAATTAACATATCAATAAAAATATAAGTTTAAACTATAGTTACATATATTGGTGTAAATAATGGTTCAGTGTAGTTGTAACACTTACAAAAAACATATAAATTGGAATTTTAAAGTATGTATTTAAGAAAATATATGTACGCCATATTTATTAACAATAATTTGTTGCTGAATAAAATATGATGGTTCTGCGTAGTGTTTTGGAATGACTATTTAACTTTTTAACTGGAAGTTGTATATTTAAAAAAAAAAACATTCTACAACTCTAGCATGTCCGACTTCCAACACGCCAATCATTTGTCTATTGACTTCTGTGTCTACGCTAAAAAGTTAATCAAATTAACGGGAAGGCGATCGAGCAATGCGTGCGCATCCGTCAAAAGGCTATCAGTGAGCCAATCTAATCTTAAATATCGGCTCGAAAAATATACCAAACTGTAATCTTTTAATCTGTTTGAACAATGATCGGATACCGCCAATAGGCGATAGTAACAAATCTGTGCTTCGATCGGTATAATCCACGGCTTTACTGATAGACAGCTAATTAAGACTTTATCTAATAGTCTTAAAGACGACCGTCAGATTTCATATCGTTTGATTAAAAACATCGATTAATCGATTTTAACTAGCTTAATTATTAATTAAGCTCAAGTTTGGTTGCATCCTGTACTATGTTTAGAGTTCCGTGGTATATCAACATGGAACCCTTCGTTTCGTCAATCTCTAGAATGTTTAACTTATACGTAGGAAATAACTAACTTAACTTATACGTAGAAGATTAGGAAGTTTTATGTGATTTATTTATCCATCGTAATCTATTTACATATATTATTTTGAGTATATTTATGGAATTGGATGTAATGTTAGAACATTATATTCGAGTATATTGCAAAATCATAATGTTTAAATTTTTTTATCAAGAAAAAAAAATATTTTTTTGAGACTAAAAATAGCAGTAAATTTTATGCTTTACATTTAATTATATTATTTAAAAATAAGTATTTATCAATATTCACAAAAATGTAATATTAGTAAAATATTATCAAATATAATATTCGCCAAAAGAGAGATGCAATATATAAATATATAATAATAAATATTTTGGTATACGTAATAAGAAAACACTTTTTCAATTATTATTTAAGTGAAAGCAACGAGTTTATTATTTAATCATTTTTTCCAAATGATTTTATTGAAATCATTTATTTTATTCAATAAATGAGAATATTTATTAATCGAAGAATTTACACTATATAAGTAGGTGTCTGATGTCTTTGTTCAACTATTTTTCTTTAGTTCTTGCAAAACACCTAAAGATTTTCAAAATTACACATTTTTTGAATTCCTAATCAACAATTAATAATTTACATTAATATGTGTAACAGTCACGATAGTTTAAATTCTACAATTAATTAATTAATATCTATAGGTATTTAAAAAATAATAAATGTCTGAAACATTTAATGAAACATACGGCTGTCTCTTGCACTGTAATCGTTATCAAGCTAATGCATAATCTAACCGTGCCTTATCGGCCTGCTTTTAATCGTATTTTTAATGCGTAAACGCCGAATAGCTAAATACTGATTGTTTTACGATAATGATAGATTATTATGATATTAAATTACGGTCTATTTCGCAATAAGTTACTTTGTAATTGATGATTATGGTTTGAAGCAAATTATTTCGCCGCTGAACGAAATTGAGTTTTTACGGTGTTTGGAAGTATTAACATTAAGTATGTAATATGGGATTAATTAAATTAATTAAAAATGAGAGGAGACTCGAACTCAGCATTGAGCCGAGCCGTGTGTGAAGTCTGCCAATGCGGATTGGCAGACTTCACACACGCAAAGAATTAAGAAAATTCTCAGGTACGCAAGTTTCCTCACGATGTTTTTCCTTCACCGTTTGAGTAGTTTTTGTTCCTATAACGAACATACAGACAGATAAACAGAAAAAACAAATCAACTGATTGCAATTTTAGCATCAGTATCGATCACTAATCACCCCCTGATAGTTATTTTAGAAATATATTTCATGTACAGAATAGACTTCTCTACAGATTTATTATATGTATAGATTGAATAAAAGAATGTTATAAGTATATTTACACTTGCCCAATATTCCACCTTTCCCTCCTCCAACTAAGCGAAATATTTTGTTAGTGTTCACAACAACAGTCTAATGAGCGGAGATCGAATCAAAACCGTTCGCGGTTCAGTCAGTCCCCTGACCGTTAAGGTTGTATGGACTATCATTACTAGGCAATCATCTAGTCATCATTGTAAATATCCCCTAGACACACAAACAATATACGACTGGTTTCTTTTATTGACAGTCTTATCAAAGTATGCTCTTAAAATGTTAAACTTGTCAAAATACTTTAGACACTTATTATTTTTATCACCTTCATATCAAAATTGATCGGAATAAATTAGTGCACCAATCCAAGTGATATATCCAACTAAGCGTAATATTTTGTTAGTGTTCACAATAGTCTAATGAGCGGAGATCGAATCAAAACCGTTCGCGGTTCAGTCAGTCCCCTGACCGTTAAGGTTGTATGGACTATCATTACTAGGCAATCATCTAGTCATCATTGTAAATATCCCCTAGACACACAAACAATATACGACTGGTTTCTTTTATTGACAGTCTTATCAAAGTATGCTCTTAAAATGTTAAATTTGTCAAAATACTTTAGACACTTATTATTTTTATCACCTTCATATCAAAATTGATCGGAATAAATTAGTGCACCAATCCAAGTGATATATCGTCACATACTTACACGTGCCCATTTTGTAAATACCAAAAACTAAAGATATCAAAACTCATTAATATTTATGTAAAATTCTAGATTTTATAGTACTCTATTAAAATAAAAGGTGCAACTAATTTAAATTTTAAAGATTTTTGATTTGAAAACCTTTCCGGCACAGTGAAATGGTTTTAGATAGGTCCTGGGTTTTTTTCTAGGTTTGGATTCATTTTGGATTTTATATTTTTCTATATATCTTATATATTTGGCTCACGTCTGGTTGACCGTTGCTGATGTATTGCTATAAACCGAAAGGCTATATAATAAAAGATTAATAAATAGAAAAGAAGAGAATAGAATCTCGTGAATTCTCACGTGAATAACCTGAGTACTAAGAGTAGATATTATTTTGCGCATAACAATTTCTCATGAGAATATTTTCTTGTCTCATACTTTTTAAACCATGATATTATTAATCAAGTATTGGTTTTACTATTTAGTTTTCTTTTTAATTTAATTACGCAACTTTTCCTACATATCTATGTATATCATTTTTTCTAATTGATACAATTTATTGCCAATAAAAATCTCAATGTAAAAATAAATATTTTTGTAATATATTTATTTTTATATTCAGATTTTTATCAATATTAACGACATAACTATGCAGACATTCGTGTCTCTTGAATATAATGCATTCTGATAATATGTATATTAAAGAGATACATAATATATTAATTATTGTATTAAATTACCATTCAGCTGGCTCATACAAACAATACAAGAGTTTTATATGTTAATACTTCATTATGTTCATGTTATATTAAAATTTTCCATTTATATATCCGGATTATTTTATTGACATTTAATGACAAAAAAAAATAAAAGTTAATTATAAAAAAGAATATTTATTATATATATTTATTAAAAATACGCTGAACATGGTATAGGTAGATAATATTCGATTTTAATAAATGATAATGCTTGACTTTGGTTTTAGTTATAAGGTTGGGAATTACAGTGTTTTTGTGTAAGCTAAAGTAACATCAGTGCTGAAACATAATGGTAAAAATACTTAGAATATTGCAGACAGAAGTGTTTAAACAAAAGCCACTTTTTAAGCAACTTAAAAAAAAAAAGGAGGAGTTTCTCAATTTGACGATTTTATTTAATGTTTGTTACCTCATATCTTCGTCATTTATCTTGAAAACTTTACAGTAACGACTCACAGATAAATATAATATAATATAATAATAACTGTGTATTTTTTATTTTTTTATTTCTAATATATAATTTGTTGTACATCTTATGTGCAACTAAATTATACGTACCTAATCTTTAACAGCTAATGTGAGTTTTGTTGGATTATTTGTTACGTTTAAAATATTCCGATCATTTTATATCTACAAAAACTTTGGATAAGTTGGTCACACTTTGTCTAGAAATGAAAAATACATAATATTTCCCGAGGGATGAAAACATTATCGTCGTCGTCAAACGTAAAATTGATAAGATCTACATTAACGTGAGCGAACCTGCGGGCTATAGCTGATAGTTTACATCTTATACTCGTAGTTTCAAATGTAGCAGCTAGCTTCTGCTACATTTGAACTTCAGCTGGTAAAAATAAATTACTAAACACGCCTTTAAAACATTTTATGTCCACTGACGAAAAAATTATATGGTCATTGCCATCATAACTTTTTAATGGATGATACTTTCACACTATTTATATCCTGTCTAATCCTTAATCTGAATTAAATAAAATCCAGATATACGTAACTTTACCCTTAAGATATACCATTCTTTGTTTCTGCTTGTCCTAGCTTCAGAGATTGCTTGTAAGACATTGTATGCAGAAATAAGACAGCCTTTGCATGTCAGCGTTTTCTTCTGATAATTTCTAGTCTTTCATAAAATTGATTGGCAAGATCTACCTAAACGTAAGCGACACCGCGGGCAAAAGCTGATTGCTTACAATTTACAATGTCAACGAAGTCTGCAGCTGGTACAAATGAATTATTAAAATACGCCCTTAAAACGTGTTTCCATTAACAAAAAAATATTACGTTACATCAGTCCAATCATGATCATTGCCGTCATAGGTTCTTGATGGACGAAAATATTGCGCTATTGGCTATAATTGGACAGAGGACTGACACAACACCCCGAGTTTCTTTTTGTCCAATAACAACGCTGCAATTACTAGGTATCAATTATTATAGCAACAGCAGTGACCTCGACTTTTCCTACTCGGATATCGATAATAATAGATTGATATCAATGGATTTCATGGATATCTGCGTATCAAAACACAGCACTCTAGATATCTACACTTAAGCGTTAACTTTCCATAATCTATGAGAAGATTATTTATTCGCTCGATGATTATCTGTAAGTGTAATGCGATTAAATGAAATAACCCAATTATCCTTCATTGACGTTTGTCAAGTAGGTACCATAACGTGGAAAATAGAGACGTCAATACTAAGGCCAATACTAATTATTTGACATTTGTTTTGCAATATAATTATAATATTTTAAGGGATTTTCAATTTTTGGAGCGAAAGATTAGTTACATAAACGGAAATTCATTGAAGTCAAAGTGGCAAGAAACTGACTTTTCAGTTAGCACTTTATTGTCAGATTTCAGGCTTTTTGTGGTTCATCAGAACTAAATATGTTGTATTACATAAAATAGAACAACACAATATGTAATTTTAATAATATTGAATAGATTTTGAATTTCCGCCATAAATTATGCAATGTCGTAATTTAAAAGGAGCGTCCAGTCCACGGGCGGGGGAATCTTTTGTAACGCAGGGAGAACAAAAAAGCTATCAATCGGGCCGCAGCCGAAGAGCACATTAGATATTGTTGACAAAACTTCCTCCTCAATTAATATGCATCGACAGGTAATGTCGCGAACGTGCGCCTGCGCCGGCCGCCGAGCGCCGCAGACTGTAATTCGCATGCAAGGCACATCCATGCAAAATTTTAGGCGGGATGCGTTCGCTGATGTAAGAAGCGTTCAGTAAAAGTAGCCATACTTTCCAGCACCGCCTCTCTGTCTACCCGACGCGTAACCGCCGTGTTAGACAAAGAGAGTCGTCAGCCCCGATGCGTTTGGACAACGCACAACGCATTCGGTAAAAGCAAGTTTTGACGACCGCCAGCGCGCATTCCCATGCAAGGTATGCCTGCGGGAGCTATGTCGGCAATTTAAATATTACGGCCACTCAAAAACGTGAGATGTAAGTAGCAAGAAAGCCCGTGTGGGCTCCGAGCTTGCCGAAATTCGGATCCAGACGAAAAAATATTATATTTAATTATAAGACGACATTTTTTCGCAATGAAATTGCAGGTTTTTCATCCGAGTCGCATCGGGCGACGCAATTATTAATGTCATGCATGTTTGAGACAAGGTTGCTTTAAAGCGAATCGGCGCGTAAGATTATGGGATATAAAAATTCGAGAGGTCCGCGCTGCGATTCATTACGCGTATATTGGCTCGTTAAGGACTATGTATTCGCGCGTCGTGTCGCTACATCCCATTAGTCCATTCCCATGTCGGCATGTAAAAATTATATTCAAATGGATTCACGCGCGCGCGGCACCGTCCGAATTTTGCGAGCTCTTTTGATGCGCCCGCGCCGATTCCGGCAAATCCGTCTGATCGGAAGTGCGTGGCGCGAGTCGCCGCCGATGTGTCGATATGCCCACATGGAGTCGATGACCCCGATCAGGACCCCGATATTAGATATCATAGGCCGTTATTGGGCAGATTAAGGAGCCGCCGAGATCAACGTCTCGTGCCTATAACCAGTAGCGACGCACATGATAATTTCAATTAATTTATATGTGCGAAGCGGTGCTGCTTAACATTTTATAGACATCGCCATATGAATCGGAATAAGCAGTTATTAATATCAACGCAGAAATGTTTTTTTTTTATTTCCAATAGGCAATTAATTAAGTCTTGAGTAATGTTACGCTTTATTTATTCCAACTGAAGAAGTGTAAGTCGACATTAGGTATTCCCCTCACTAATCCTGGTGATACGCATTCGGATACACAATGCACTTATTATTCGACAGTTCTGTTTCTAAGTAAATTGCATACGGTTTGAATACGGTGTTGAAATGACGTGTGCGTCTGCCCTTCGAATGACTGAATATTAGCTTCACGGAAATTTCATCATACGATTTGATACAATGTATTTATTACGATAATCCGTTACAATAGAGGGATACTCGCGTCCATACAATATCAGCTAGACACATTGCATTACCATACCTAACGCCCAATCTAGACTTCTAGATATATAGTCAGTGGTGTGCACAAGATTTATAACTAGGGTGTGCAGTTATAGGTACAAATGCACAAAATGGAAAATTCCGCCCCCAAAACACTTACGTAATGAATTATCAGGGTATGCATTGCGTTTATGTATCTATGAAGTGCACACCACTGCTTCTAGACTAATACTGGGCTATTTAATATGTTTTTTTTTTAAAGAATATTTGCCATATTTCTTATAATATGACCAATATTCCCATTTCCCTCCAACTAGTCGGGAAAGACTGTGCTAGGAGTGGGTACGACAGTAGACCAACGGGGCGGGGATTGAACCACCACCCTTCGGGGATGAGTCCGACCGCTCTTACCGTTGAGCTATTGAGGCTTCAAATTCGGCTAGCGTGGTGGACTATTGGCCTAACCATTAAGAATGAGAGCATTCTAAGAGGACACTTGAGCTCAGCAGTGAGCGGAATATAGGTTGATAACTAGCGAACGCTTACATAACTAACAAGAATGATAATTTTCATGTTAAAATCACAATCACTCATAATTTAAGTCAACGGACAGTAATTGTAGCGGGATATTTGAAAAATCTCTTCATAAAATGAGTATAAGGCCGTTCCTACACAAAAAAGAAAGCTTTTTGTATTTTTTTCTTTTTTTTTTCTTCTTTTTAAATCAGTGATCAATCATAGAAATAGAAATTCTCGGGCACCACTCTTTATTTAAATAGATGTTTATATTATAATTCATTAAGTTCATTCAGTTTTAGACAATATGTACTAACTTTAATCGTTTACACAGCAAATGCAACGAAAGCTCAGAAAATATTTTTTTTTCTATTTTTGCCATATTTTTACTGATGCACAGCTCCTATTGGTGTGATATTATTTTGCATTCCTTGATAAATAGACTATCCATCACAAAAAATAATATTAAAAAAAATTTCTGAGATTAGCAATCCTTGTAAACGTTTAAAATAATCCAATTAAACAAACTCTTCAGCTTTATTAGTATAGATTTAAATTCAAAGCCAGTGTGTCTTAGGCTCATCCTAAAACCTTGCTTTTTGTGACATGCTACAAACGTGTCGGGGATTCTGAAAAGACAATTATAACCGGGATCTTTCTTGTAAGTGAGGTAGCGAATACCTGAATTTTATTGCCCTAACAATGAATATGAAATCCGGGCCCTTACATTGTTTATCCCATTACGTCAGTTAAATCTTTGTAAACAATAACCCAGCAAACAGGATCATCATCTTAACGGGACCGTCTCGGGACGATTTCTAAAGGATTTTACCTGATTTAAAATTTATGATGTTTAGAAGATACGGGATAAGGTGAGGTTTAAAAAGTTTAAAGTCAAAGGAGGTGTTATTTAAACAAATTACCCATTTAAGGTTTTAAAAGTTATTTGTTAGAATTTGAATGTCGATGTTTAAGGTTAGATTGGTATGCAACTTTGAAAGTTATTTTTCACTACTCTTGCTCAAAAACGCTGTCATGTTACCTACCGCTAAACAACCATTTCAGCCTCTAGAGGCTAAAGTAATTTTTTTATTTTTTTATGTTACGAGGTACTTTAAAATGAAGGAAGTTTTATTGGTAAATTGAATCATCATAGTTAGATAAATCTAAAGCCCTGATTGTTTGAAAAATTTAAATTGGAACGAAATGCAGCGTTCTTGTCTGTGAAATGCGTTATTTTTTTCATTTGATTTTTATTTACTTGCAAATTTAAAGAGCGAGATTTAAAGACATGGGCATACAACTCCAACTTTACAGTTGTGTGCATTTAAAAAAAAAATATCACGTGTCTCAAACAGTGAAGGAAAAACATCGTGAGGCAACCTGCATACCAGAGAATTTTCTTAATTCTCTGCGTGTGTGAAGTCTGCCAATCCGCATTGGGTCTTAACCCCTCTCATTCCGAGAGGAGACTCGAGCTCAGCAGCCGAATATGGGCTGATAACGATAGTAAAGACCAAAATAATGAATAGAAAATCAGCATCCCTAATACATAGTAACAAAGTTAATAGACTCATATCAATGTTCATACAATATCGTCGCCCATATCCGTTTCAAGTGAAGCTGTCAGCATTATTCAGTACTGATTAAAGCAACAAACGCTGCCCTATTGTTTCGTATAAGTTAGGATCGCGGTGATTCATTGCCGATCTATCAGTGGACGCGCATCTCGCCTCTGGAAGCTGCCACAAAACAGAGATTAGAGTTCGTTCACACAGGATTTTATTCCTCTGCATCGTATCGATGCACTCTTACTCATTTGTTGTTTGTAATTGTAAAAGGGATGGCGGATGAGATAAGTGGGTCGATGACATTTGGCTCCGGCCGATTACTACGATTATGCACTTTGAGCGTTGAACTTTACTATGAGCTTTGATAGGCGTCTGCGCGCGGAGATTTAACCCTCAAATATCACTGTGCTTTATACAAACTCAAATGATGTAGTACTACATTATCTTTTTATACTACCATAGTTATTTTTTTTTTTTGGACATAAAAGCTATGATACGTTCAATGGCGAAGCCCATGACATTTGAGAGTGCAAGCTAACATGCCCGTTGCAATATATTGAAATCGACAACATCCGACTAGTTTGGAAAATCTCTGACACAGAAGATCATGATTAAGAACTAATCATAAGTTTGGTCTTCCACACCGCGTGGGAAAAAGTACTATCAAGTTAACAAAAGTAGTAAATTTATTTTAATTTTTAGTAGTTTCGAAGCCTATTTAAATAAATAAACAAACAATCTAATCTGTACTCTTTATATTATTAGTATAGATAATCAGTGATGTTAAATCCTTATAATAAACAAAAAGAGTTCGCAAATCTCGGGAAACCATGAATTTTTTCGGGATAAAAAGTAGCCTATGTTTTAATCCAAAGTAAAATCTATTTCCATTCCAAATTTCAGCAAAATCGCTATAGTAGTAGCGGCGGTAAAGAGTAACAAACATCCAAACATCCATACAAACTTTCGCGTTTATAATATTAGTAGGATAGGAAATGCAGGAAACAATCAATGTCAAATCAATCAATCCACTCCTTTCAACTGAGACAAATCTAAGATACCTCAAATGCTTTGTACCTGATGGCCTCCGTGGCGCAGTAGTATGCGCGGTGTTTTTACAAGACGGAGGTCCTGGGTTCGATCCCCGGCTGGGCAGATTGAGATTTTCTTAATTTGTCCAGGTCTGGCTGATGGGAGGCTTCGGCCGTGGCTAGTTACCACCCTACCGGCAAAGACGTACCGCCAAGCGATTTAGCGTTCCGGTTCGATGCCGTGTAGAAACCGAAAGGGGTGTGGATTTTCGTCCTCCTCCTAACAAGTAAGCCCGCTTCCATCTTAGACTGCATCATCACTTACCATCAGGTGAGATTGTAGTCAAGGGCTAACTTGTAAAGAATAAAAAAAAACCTACGTCAAAAAAAACAACATGAGTAAAAAAAACGTATTGACTAAACGAAAAAGCGAAAAATAGCACCCTATTATGTTTGAAGACGGTTAAAAATAACATTCCATTTACCACAATAGTTTGAAGTCGGTTAAAAATAACGTTTCATTTTGCATATTCTCTCTCTTCTATAATAGTTCCATCATTTCGCATATTCTCAATAGTTCCACGCAAACCGAGGTGCAATCGCTAGTATTTTGCCCCACTATCAGAGCACGCCGCAACCACAACGGTTCAACACGTATAAATTCCCATGTACCGATAACAGAATCTATCCGATACACCGCTATTACCGCTATCGCTTCCTGACGATAGCCTCGTCCTAAACCGAAACATTTGTGGTCAACGGACAAACAATTTGAAGGAACAAATACATCGAGAACTTGCGAGAATATGTGAATATTATCATATCTTAATCATTATCATTATCATCATAATAAGTTACTAAAAGAAATTAGGAAAGAAAAGAATATAGATTGCTTTGAAAATAATTTATATAAATATCTAACTCAACAGGCATTCTACTTTTAGTAATATAATTATAAATTGTTTACTTATAAAATTATTGTAAAGATGTAAATTTTAAATGGTCATTTGAATCATTAAATACTTAATAAATAATTTGCATGCCTAATTGGCAAGATACATTTACTATCTACATCTACCGACCACCTGTATATATAATATAACGCATGTATCTGCAAATAAATAAATTGATTGATTGATTGATTGATATCGTAACCCATTGTAGGGCCAGGTCTCCCTCCTTATTTAAGAGAGTATAATGTGAAGAACCCACCAAGCTGCTCGAATGTGGGCTGGCGGGCGGGTGATAATATTTGACTATATTGTGACGACCCGCGGGTTTAACCCACATAGTTCCCTTTCCCGCGAGAATAAGGAAAGCAATAACAAGCCTCCCTCCTTACATGAGAGGATATAAAGCTTAGACCCACCATACCACGCTGATGTGAGCTGGCGTGTGACCATTTCTTGACCCTTTATCTATCACTATCCAAAGGGTTTGAAAGAATAACCAATGTCAAATGTTTGTTCTTTCTTTCAAATAACCCTTTGTTAATGATAATGACCGGGATCGGGCACAATCTGCCTGGAAGAAATCGCTACTTAGCGATAAGGCCGCCTTTTGATGCTCTTCTTACTATGTTATTGACATTGTTGTGTACAAATAAAGTATATGTATATGTAATAGGTATATAATAATTAATAAAAAATCTTTAACTCGAGGTGATACTGAGTATCTTTGGAAAAGTGCGTTTGTAAAGTTGATTAATTACGAATATGCGTGTATATTAATGTAAATTTATTTAAATATTTTGTAGGTATAATAAAACAGAAAATAAAAACGAACAAATTAAAAAAGATGTGGTAATACCAGTTTGCTAAAAAAAGCTTTTGATTTGGAAATTTTCCACAATTTTTACATTTTATCTAATTACCATACCTACATTAATAATAGTAATCAATACCTAAAAGTATTTTTGTTTATATACTTGTATTTGGTATTAGAATGCATTGAAATTAAAAAACTGCTGACAATACATTTAGTTAAATAGTGAAAGTTAATATTTATTTATTCATTGGTTTGGCTTCCATTTGTTTTTCTGACGACGAAAGGTTTAGGGAGTTATCGCCAGGAAGTGATAAAGACAACATCCATGTTTAATTACAGGACCATTTCTCCGTAATATTATCATCAACAGGACGATACAATGAGTAGCAATACATACCTACAAACAGATAAGTGTTAAAACTGTAGCAGGTCAAATTCTGTACATTGAAGATATTTAGAAATTTTTGTTGGAGGGCATTAATAATCGATACTGAAGCCAAAAATATATTTTTTTGATTTTTTGTCTGTCTGTCTGTTCGTGATTTATTTGGACGAAATCGCGGGCGTCCGCTAGTATTATATAGAGGTATAAAGTGTGTATTAATGTAGGGTGTAATCTCTGGATCTACTGAACCGATTTTGAAAATTCTTTTACCACTAGAAAGCCACGTTTGTGCTTGTCTAAGATATTCTATTCCCATATTCTCACAGGAATAGGGCGGGTCTAAATCACGAGGCATTCACTTGTCAAAAGAATATAATAAAGAACGTCATTCGACCTTCGACTGCGTGTCATTATTGTCGAATCAATTGCGCGATGGATTTTAGAGAGCCGCGAAAATAAACTTGGTTTTTACATCGTCGCGTTATTTAATTTATTAATTTAAATACTTTTTATGCGTCTCTTTTTGAGCGAGTAGACATTGTATATATTGTAAGGTAAGTTGTCCCCAATTAGCTATGTAGAGTTAAATGTTTAGTTAAAATTTTCAAATTTTACCGTGAAAAGGCTTGACATAACTACCATCATCATTATCAACCCATATTCGGCTCACTGCTGAGCTCGAGTCTCCTCTCAGAATGAGAGGGGTTAGACCAATAGTCCACCACACTGGCCCAATGCGGATTGGCAGAATTCACACACGCAAAGAATTAAGAAAATTCTCTGGTATGCAGGTTTCCTCACGATGTTTCCCTTAACCGTTGGGGACACGTGATATTTAATTTCTTAAAATGCACACAACTGCAAAGTTGGAGGTGCATGCCTCGGACCGGATTCGAACCCACACCCTCCGGAATCGGAGGCAGAGGTCATATCCACTGGGCTATCACGGTTTTTTTTATAGGCATAACTACCATATTATAATAATAAATTTAATAATATATGAACATGTATATCATAATTCACTTTTCATGCTAGCGGATAAAATAGACTTTTGCACACTGTTTTAATTTTACAAAGTAAGTTTTTCCAACCGTGTGATTAAAAAGTGATAAAAATTATAATGAAAATTGCAAAAATAAGTCTCCAATAGGGCTGAGTACCCTGAATTAAGTTTGAAAAACCTGTATTTCAGGAACTTTTCAGGCTTAGGATAAAACAAAACCAGTGTTAAACCCAAAATACTATTCTTACACGTGTTTATATTAGTACGTGTTAATATGATACCGGCACGAATTGGTCGTGCCAAAACACAGCAATCAGTGAGATAAATTTCTAGGCTGGGGTTACAGTGTCAATTGGGCGACTTAGCCATAGCCGGCACTAAAACGTACATTAATCGTCGCACAGATTCTAAATATAGGCACTTATGCTATCGGCCTGCGCTGATGTCAGCGGAATTAGTACGTAAATTGGCATGTCAAAGGGTTGCATGTGTGCAGTTTGCTGAGATTTTGTTTTATTACGCAATCTAATCATTAAACAAGTTAAAACAAAAAAAATAATAAAAAACCGTTGAAGGTCATGAAATTAACTAAAATAACGAATTTTATGCCAGCTACAGGATCAAAGAAAATTATTTAATTTACAATTGAATAAAACCGCATCGTAATCGTTCCATCCGTTTGAGAGCGATAATGCCACAGACAGACACACACAGGCAGACATCGACGTCAAACTTGCAACATCCCTCTTTTTGCGTCGGAGGTTACAAAAAGAGTGCATAAGAGTTAATAATTTAAAATTAAAAAAACGTTGACAGTCGATAATTGGATATAGTTTTGGAACATGGATTCCTTTTATCACAATAGACAAATGCTACTCTATTTGTTTGTTTGAACGAGCTAATCTCAGGAACTACTGGTCGGATTTATAAATTTCTTTTAGTGTTAGATAGCCCATTTATCGAGGAAGGCTATAGGCTATCTATATTTTATCCTCGTATTCCTACGGGATCGGGAATCACGCGAGTGAAACCGCGCGGCGTCTATTAGTATTTACATATTATTCATACATATAAGATACTGGGTCTTCATATAATAGATAATTATTTGAATTATCGAACGCTAATAACAATGATAAAACAAAAGGAGAACATAATTAAAAAAAAAAACAACCCAGATACCACGATGCCACCGTAATGAGCAGTAATTTGCTCATAAGTGAAAATGAGTAGTGTATAAACTATGCAATTACACCGACATCGATGGACGATACCTCAATTACACGCACCTTGCTAGGGAATGCGTACTCACGTTTAATTACAGGCCTGTACACTTATCGAATGTATAAAACAACGTAAAGTAAAACAGGCTTTAGAACAAATACAACTTACACTAATATTATAAAGCTGAAGAGTTTGTTTGTTTGGTTGAACGCGATAATCTCAGAAACTACTGGTCCGATTTGAAAAATTCTTTCAGTATTAGGTAGCCCATTTATCGAGGAAGGCTATAGGCTATATTTTATCCCCGTATTCCTACGAGAACGGGAACTACGCCAGCGTTTATATCCCCATATTCCTTACCTACTCCTAAACCATTTAAAAACCCAATGTCCCTAACCTTACCTTGAAATAAGGCACAATACAAAATACTGACCACACCATTTTGTGGTTGGCAACATTTTCGCGCGGACATATTGCGCGGGTGTGTGGACTTTTTTGAACATTGAAAAAACGCACGCGGCCGTCGTCGGTGTAATTGCAAGGTGTAAAGTTGTAAAAGTGTGCCTAAACTGCATTTTCCATTGTCTCGGGGTTTCGTAAGTGCTGTTATTCCCCGAGCGATCAAATATATATGGTGACGTCTTATAAACCTGTGGTGCGGCGGATTCAGCTCTCGGGAGACGGCGGGAAACGTGCACGTGGATGTTTGTCAGGTCAGTGCCTTATTCCGTCTAGATCCTATCAGAGTCCTGCTCTTATCACCATTTAAATCTAAATTTACAGTCCATTCCAAAATAACGTTTGGCGTCATCATAAGTGGTCCATACGAGTCGGATGTGTACTGGTTCCTTACCGTAAAATTAAAGTTATAGGTAAAATTAAAACCTACCGGTTTGGTCACACACAAGTTATCAAGTTATCAACTATATTAACAACTAATTTCCTATTAGAATACGAGTTTAAAGGCTCTAATACGTGGAATTAAAGTTAATTGTTCGTAACAAAACATTTAAAATACGTAAAACAAATAAGTTAGGTATTGCGTCATCGTTTTCTCGATTAGATCGGCATAGAATCACATATATCTGATCTCCCCGGCTAGCTAGAATACGATTCGTATGCTTATTTATATACATCTTCAATAAATATTCTGTATTTATAGAAATTTAACATAATTTAAAACAAATAATATTAACCAAGCAATACGCCGCTTTCATCTAGTGGAAGTAAAACGGAACAGCATTCTATACAAGGCAGATTACTGTAGCCGTTTATACAAACATTGACGATACGCGACGCGCAATCTACTTCGAACTATTCCGGTAACACTTATTAGTTTGAATCAGGATATAAGATTACGATCGGCTGAGTATTTTATGCGATATTATACGACAAAATACTGTAGCCACCTTCATAAGTTATACCGCGCGCCATTAAGTACGCGACGTGTATACCTATTGTAATCGTTTGGGTTTTACTTGACCTAATTAACAAAGACGCTAGCTGCTGAGCATTTTGCAATACGCGAAGTGTAGATTTTAGCAAATACCCGCGTTTACAAAGAATATCTTTATTATTTTCGTTGCTCGATTACGATGCCGCCTAAAACGGATACCAAAGACGTTAAGTTAACTTTATTAATAGCTAAGCGTGAGGCAATTTTTGGCATTGTGCAAAATATTTATGATTTAACACGGGATCCAGATCTTTTCACAAATGTCGATAAAAGGGAACATTTTCTAGATGAATCATTACAAATAGATTCGTTGCGAAATAAATATGAGTCTATAGTTGACCAATATAATGCTTGTTTGCTAGGCTTAGACGAGGAGTCGACACCGGACTATAAGTGTCTTTATGCTTTCGATACCTTGTATAATAAAATTAAGAGAACCCATACAAAGTGTTCAGATGCCTACTCGACTGACAAACAAACTCCGATGTCACTAGTAAAATCTAAACCGAAGTTAGCTCCCATAACGATCATGGAATTCGACGGTGACATTAGAACGTTTCGGATGTTCTATACCACATTTAAGTCTGTTGTAGATGATAATCCATCCCTCACTGACGCCGAAAAACTATTTTACCTATTACCCAAATTAGTGGGTAAGGCAAGACTGGCGATATCTGGAATCTCCCCATGCCCGGAAAATTATAATCTTATTTTGCAGACTTTAATAAATAAATTCGATGATAAACTCTTGTTAATATCTGCGTATTTAAATGATCTGTTCAACTACAAAGGTTTTCAAACCCCGTCCGCAGCGAACTTTGAAATGTTTATTGACAAGTTTGCCAGTATAGTAAGCGCTTTAAAAAACTTAAAAATTGAAAATCTGGCCGATCTTATCTTGCTACATATAGCTAGACAAAAGATGGATCCAGAAACGGTACGCGCATTCGAACTACAGTGGGGTAACAAAATACCTAATTTTGAAGACCTTGTTGACTTCGTTAGTATGCGAGCAAAGGTATACGAAAGAACGGGTTCCACCTTACCCACGTCCTATACACGACAGAATAAAAATACTAAATTATCAAACCCCTCAACTTCGGGTAATGTGCCAAAATACCAAGCATATGTAAGTACAGTTGATAATCCTGCGTGTAAATGTCTGTGTAAAAATATTACACATACATATCTTTATAAGTGTGCTGATTTTAATAAATTATCAACACCCCAAGAGCGGTTTAAATGCGTTAAAGATAAAAATGCATGCGTAAACTGCCTTTCTATCAAGCACAAAGTAGGACAGTGCGAAACCCCGGCTCATTGCTTTTGCGGTCAAAAACACAACAAAAGACTGCATTTCGCTCCAACGGGGAATCGAACCGGAGACCGAACGCGGGACCCCGCGAACGCGGCAGCGACGGCGCCGCGCGCGCGCGCCTCGTCCGTAGATCAACGGCAAGCCACGCCCCCAATCGTAGCGGGCGAACGTACCGACGTAGCACTATGCGCTACGAGCGTAGGCTCCGCTGCCAGCGCTACGCCATACAATAATGAAGAATGTATATCGAAACGAGATATGCGATGCGCCCGTACAGTTTTATTAGCGACCGCGCAAGTCGTTGTGTACGACTACAGTGGCAATAAGCAAATTATACGTGCTTTGTTAGATTCGGCTTCGCAAGCAAACTTTGTTACGCGAGAATGCTGCGCTCGTTTGAATTTACCTATCACGTTAGCGGAACGTACTATAATAAGAGGTTTCGGCGGAGCGGAAAGGGTTATTCAATCCAGTACGGTTGACTTAACATTTTATTCTCGTTTTGACGATAATATAAAATTTAATATCTCGCCACTTGTTGTCGATGAAGTGACGGATAAATTGCCCACAGTTGCGGTAGATACGTCCGTCCTACCGCACCTGGCAGGCATTCCGCTTGCGGATGAAAATTTCGGCATACCAGACAAAATCGATGCCCTAATAGGTGCTTCAGTGTTTCCGCATCTACTGGTCCCTGAGGGTATCCATACCCTACGCCGCGACCCGTCGGCGCCTGTAGTAATGCAGACGGTTTTAGGTTACGTGCTCATGGGCGATGCGCCCACGTTGCCTTTAACAAACACCAATGCCTTAACATGCTGTTTAATACAGGAACCTATTGACACGTTAGTCAAGCGTTTCTGGGAGCTTGAGGAATTGCCCTCGGCCCCTATACACCATCCCGATGAGGATGAATGTGAAGATTTCTATACTTCAACTACTGTCCGCGACCCCCTAACTGGCAGGTACGTAGTCGGGCTGCCATTTAAGGATGATGTATATGCATTAGGTAATACAATGGACATAGCAAAGAAACGCTTCTACTGCCTCGAAAGAAAACTCGAATCTTCAACGAAATTGAGGTCAGCCTATGACGATGTCATAAAAGGATATATCGCGAAAGGCTATATTGCTCCCGCGCCTTTATATGACTCCAACGATCCTGTCCCTATATATGTCATGCCACATACGGGAATAATACGGGAAGACAAGCTCTCTACTAAGTTGAGGCTAGTAGTAGACGCTTCTTGCCAATCCAGTTCTGGGAAATCTCTCAACGACCTGCTACATTCCGGACGTAACTTGCAAGGAGATCTATTTAAAATTATTTTAAATTTTCGTTTGTATAAGATAGCTATGACGGCTGACTGCCGCGAACAATTCTTACAAATTGTCATGCGCGAAGAAGATCGTCGCTATCAGTGCTTTTTATACCGCTTCAACCCACGTGATCCACTCGTGCTTTACCAATTCAACAGAGTTTGTTTTGGCCTCACGTCAAGCCCCTACCACGCATTGCGTACGGTGAGACAGCTAGTAGAAGACGACGGCGCAATGTATCCAATGGCAAGGGACGTTGTGTTATCCGCCCTATATATGGACGACGTTGCCTTCTCGCTTCCAAGTGAACAGGAAGCTGTCACCACGTCGCTGCAGATGGTTGACCTTTTCAAGGGAGCGAGGTGGGACCTCGTGAAGTGGAACAGCACTTCGAGCAAGGTGTTAGATGTGCTTCCTACAACTCACAAATTACCCACCGAGGTTGAATTTGATAGGACTGTGAATAAAGTCTTAGGCTTGCATTGGTCCACGCGCGATGATGAATTTTATTATAAAATTAAAATTCAGAAGGATGTACCATGCACCAAGCGCTCCATCCTATCGACGGTTGCCCGTCTGTGGGACATAATGGGTTTCGTTGCTCCCACAGTTGTTTATGCAAAAATGTTGATTAAAACGCTTTGGCAGCTGAATTTTGATTGGGATACAGAAGCTCCGACACACATTGTTAAGATGTGGAAACAATTTTGCGACGAGTTACCGGCTTTAAATGAACTTCGCATACCGCGTCATGTAGGCGTAACTGAGAACTGCGAGGTCACACTCTTAGGCCTGTCAGATGCTAGCCTTACAGCCTACGGTGCCGTAGTCTATTTACACGTTGGTTCACCCGCAGGTAACATTGTTCGACTTGTCTGTGCGAAAAGTAAAGTTTCACCGACGAAACCGCACTCAATCGCTCGTCTCGAACTTTTAGGAGGTGTTTTGTTGTCGAAGCTGCTTCGCACGGTACACGATAATTACACCGAACGCATCCCAATCAAGGCTACATACGCGTTCCTTGATTCTAAAGTCGCTCTGTATTGGATAAAAAGCTCACCACACAGATGGCAGACTTTCGTAGCGAATCGTGTTGTTCAGATAACCGAGAATATCTCGCCTGACAACTTTTATCATTGTGCCGGCACTGAGAACTCAGCCGACATTTTGTCCAGAGGTGTGACTCCGGAGAAGCTCATCTCTCACCCTCTGTGGTTCCACGGTCCCCCGTGGGCCTCTCTGCACCCGTCTCAGTGGCCGCTAAAGACCTTAGATGGGCAGTCCATCGAAGACATACCCGAAGAAAAAGTTCTAACGCACGCTCTGTGTACGTCTACAAAGCACGATGCTTTGTATGAGCTTGCTCTCCGCACTTCTTCGTGGAGTAAACTTTTACGTATAATTGTATACGTCTGTAGGATTTTAAAATTACTACCTCGTCGTAGTACTCCAGTAGTAACTGCAGACGACCTAAATTTTGCAGAAAATAAAATGCTTCGTGCGCTCCAAAAACAGCATTTTGCTGATGAATTTGTCAACATTAAAAACAATAAAACATGTTCACCGGCGTTTAATCGCTTAAGACCATTCATTGATAATGGTCTGATCCGCGTTGGTGGTCGACTCTCCAATTCTGGACTTAGTTTCACCACAATACATCCGGTGGTACTGCCTCGTAATGGTCACGTGGTAAATATTATCATTGACTATTATCATATCAAACATTTACACGCTGGACCAGAACTTTTGATGTCCCTGCTTCGGCAAAGATACTGGATCATGTCGGCACGACGCATCGTCAGGCAAAGGATACACTTGTGTAACACCTGCTTTAAACTTAAACCACGTCCGACGTATCCTATAATGGCTGACCTTCCTGATGTACGTACGCGTCCAGGGCTGAAGGCCTTCAGTTTTACAGGCTGCGATTATGCAGGTCCTGTTTCATACGTTCCCATACGTCGACGGGGCGTACATAGCGAAAAGGCTTATATTTTACTTTTTACGTGTCTTACTACGAGGTCTACTCATATTGAGGTCTCCACCTCACTCAGCACGCCGAGCTTCTTAGCTTGCTTTAAAAAATTCCTGTCCCGGCGCGGGCCGATCCAGGTCCTGCATAGTGACAATGGAAAGTCGTTCCAAGGCGCTGCTTCCTACCTTCGGGATCTCTACAAATTTCTCAATGAAGAGTATTACCCGAAGTTAGAGCAAGAATGCGCAGAGACTAGAATATCATGGAAGTTTATTTGTCCTAACTCTCCACACTTTGGTGGTTCGTGGGAGAGCATGATCAAAATAACAAAATCCATTCTGTATAAAGTCATAGGACAACAAATCCTTTCTTATGAGGAGCTCTGCACCGTTCTGACGCAAGTAGAATGTGTGCTTAACTCGCGCCCGCTGACCGTGCTGAGCTCAGACCCGTCCGAGCCTTTGGCACTTACGCCAAGTCACTTCTTGCATACTGCTCCGTTATACTCCCTCCCTGCGCCTGTAGTCGACAAGCGTGTTAATTTGTCTGACAGACATTCGCTAATGGATAAAATCGTGCAGTCCTTTTGGAATCGGTGGAGGATGGAGTATCTACAAGGACTACAAATTCGGCAAAAATGGAATAAGCCTTCCGTACCTATTACTCCGGGAACGGTCGTCGTAGTAATGAACGACAACCTACCCCCGCTAGCTTGGCCTTTAGCCATTGTAGAGAAAGTGTTCCCTTCGAAAGACGGCGTCACTCGTGTGGCGACTGTGAAAATGTCCGGGAAAACTTATACACGTCCGGTGGTCCGTTTGTGCCCTCTCCCGACTCAATGATATACAAATTAATTATATTGGGTTGGAGGAGTGGCTAGGAGTAGGTAGTTTATAAGTAGGCAATAGAACATAACATAACATAATATAAGATAACTTAAAATAAATTAAAACTGTATTGTAATAGGTTATAGGGACGCTTAATATACATAACGTATCGAGCACTCTACGGTTTAGGTTGGAGCTTTTTTTAATGGGTACCCATTAAGGGGGGGCGTATGGTTACGCCAGCGTTTATATCCCCATATTCCTTACCTACTCCTAAACCATTTAAAAACCCAATGTCCCTAACCTTACCTTGAAATAAGGCACAATACAAAATACTGACCACACCATTTTGTGGTTGGCAACATTTTCGCGCGGACATATTGCGCGGGTGTGTGGACTTTTTTGAACATTGAAAAAACGCACGCGGCCGTCGTCGGTGTAATTGCAAGGTGTAAAGTTGTAAAAGTGTGCCTAAACTGCATTTTCCATTGTCTCGGGGTTTCGTAAGTGCTGTTATTCCCCGAGCGATCAAATATATATGGTGACGTCTTATAAACCTGTGGTGCGGCGGATTCAGCTCTCGGGAGACGGCGGGAAACGTGCACGTGGATGTTTGTCAGGTCAGTGCCTTATTCCGTCTAGATCCTATCAGAGTCCTGCTCTTATCACCATTTAAATCTAAATTTACAGTCCATTCCAAAATAACGTTTGGCGTCATCAACTAATATTATAAAGCTGAAGAGTTTGTTTGTTTGGTTGAACGCGATAATCTCAGAAACTACTGGTCCGATTTGAAAAATTCTTTCAGTATTAGGTAGCCCATTTATCGAGGAAGGCTATAGGCTATATTTTATCCCCGTATTCCTACGAGAACGGGAACTACGCTGGTGAAACGGCGCGACGTCAGCTATATATATGCTAATCTTAAGAATTACTGGTGCGAATAAAAAAAATATTATTCTGTTAAATAGTCCATTTATCGAGGAAGGTTATATGCTATATAACATTACGCTACGACCAATAGGAGGAAAGCATCAATGAAAAATAGGGCAAAAACGGGAAAAAATATTCCATTTAGGAGGTTCTGTTGCGTACGCCGAGTTAAAATTAAACAAAACTTATGGATTACGGAGCTTTTCTCCTTCAAAAGATTTAAAGGCATATTAACTTTTAGGATTGACTTTTGTTAAGGGTTTCCAGGCGGACGAAGTCGCGAGCGTCCGGTAGTATGACTATAATAAGATAATAACAGGTTGTTCTACAGTAGGCGATTACAAATTGGCGAATAATGATGATGTCTAGTTTATGTCATTTTGTGTAACAAAATATGTGGAAAGAATTAAACATTTTCCAAATAACTAACTAACTCTATACGAGTATAATACAATGCTAACACAAGTTCTAACTTAGTTTAGAGAACAGTATGCCATACATTTGTATTTTAAATTGTATTTGATCTAAAAGCTGTTTTAGATTTTTGTTTTATACATATAATACATCGATGTATTGGAATTTAACTATTCCTAAAAGAAGTGAAAAGGAATATTAACAATTTGTGGCGAAACGGGCTATTTAGTATAAGATGGGCAATTGAATAAAGAAATATTAAGCTTTTCGTCACTCGTAGAAGCTCGGAGTGGGGATGTTAGTGTTTTTCTACAGTCTACAGTCCCGTTCTTGTAAAAATAGAAAGCCACGTTATCTGTTAGTGTCATGGATTATGTTATATCCCCGTATTCTTACGGGAGAGCTGCGATAACTCAATGGATATGAGCTCTGCCTCCGATTTCGGGAAGTGTGGGTTCGAATCCGGACCGGGGCATGCACCTCCAACTTTTCAATTGTGTGCTAAGAAATTAAATATCACGTGTCTCAAACGGTGAAGGAAAAAAACATCGTAAGGAAACCTGTATACCAGAGAATTTTCTTGATTCTCTGCGTGTGTGAAGTCTGCCAATCCGCATTGAGCCAGCGTGGTGGACTATTGGCCTAACCCCTCTCATTTTGAGCGAAGACTCGAGCTCAGCAGTGAGCCGCATATGGGTTGATAATGATGATGATTTTTACGGGATCGGGAGCTACGCGGGTAAAACCGCAGGATGTTATTTGCTAGTTTATTTCGAGTAGTAGTTTTGAAGGCCTCCGTGGCGCAGTAGTATGCGCGGTGGCTTTACAAAACGGAGGTCCTGGGTTCGATCCCCGGCTGGGCAGATTGAGATTTTCTTAATTGGTCCAGGTCTGGCTGGTGGGAGGCTCCGGCCGTGGCTAGTTACCACCCTACCGGCAAAGACGTACCGCCATGATGTCGTTCCGGTATGATGTCGTGTAGAAACCGAAAGGATTGTGGATTTTCATCCTCCTCCTAACAAGTTAGCCCGTTTCCATCTTACAGTGGAATTCATAGACATAGTAGAGGCACCCCCAGGGGATCATTCAGCTTCTGAGTGTTGAATTTAGCCTCTATTTGTTTGAGAATTTGACACTCAACGGGTGAATGATCCCCTGGGGGTGTCTTACAACGTCTATGAATTCCACTGTTAGACTGCATCATCACTTACCATCCGGTGAGATTGTAAAAGAATATTAAAAAAAAAAAAAAAAAAATAGATAACCCGCCCGTTCTTTCCCCGCGCCCGCATGCGATTATTATTGGGAGTAAATTTTAGTATTTAGCCGTCATGTTGTCCACCCGGTGCTCATCCATCTGTATCGCCGGGTGCAGGGCAGGACTCTTGTTTTAGTACTCACCTGACATTTTTTATTTGTATTTTACCAGCTTTTAGCCAACTTATTCCTCACGTTTTGTCAATCAATTGAATATTAATCAAACGGATAATCGTCTAAAAATTATATTGCAATCACTAGTGATTTTACCGACAGCAAAACGTTTAATTATGTGTCCTTTTCTGTGCTGGCAATATTTCATGATGCTCAGAAACTGACAAATTCACATTGCATTTTCAGTACATATTAAATTAGGACGTAAGTAAGTTCGCTTGTAAATATTTATGCTAATATAAATAATAATAATTTAAAAAAAGCCATTTCAACTGCGTTTGAATTTAGTATTAATCCGGAAAACTCCCTGGAGGTGAATTTCAAAAAATAAACGCCGTAATAACTATTATTTGCCAAAATTCAGCGACTTCTGTACAGTGGTAACTTGTTGATAGATCCATCACTAACGATTTGATTGATCGTAAGGTTCTTATAGAAATTCCAATGTATACTAATATTATAAAGAAGAGTTTGTTTGTTTTGAACGCGCTAATCTCAGGAACTACTGGTCCGATTTGAAAAATTCTTTCAGTGTTAGATAGCCCATTTATCAAGGAATTATTAGAAGTATTAATTATCCCCATATTCCTACAGGAACGTTAACCACGCGGGCGAAACCGCGCGATAGTGATATAATAAATCCTTGATTTGAATATACTATATCCGTATAAAACATATGGAACATATTATACCGATTCCACCACCAGCAGACCATCTGCTTCATAATAGTAGATGGTGATACGCATTTGGAAGGGTGATAACTAGCCACGACCGAAGTCTACTACCAGATTAGAACTGAATCAATTTATCTAATACTAGTCGACGCTCAGCGGTTTCACCCGCGTAGTTCTTCAACAACAACAAAAACGCCTATAGCCTCAATAGCTCAACGGTAAGAGTGGTCGGACTCATCACCAAGGGGTGGTGGTTCGATCCCCGCCACGTTGGTCTATTGTCGTACCCACTCCTAAGGCAGTCTTTGCTGACTAGTTGGAGGGGAATGGGAATATTGGTCATATTAAAAAAAAAGAATATTCTTTTAAAAAAAAACTTTACCTTTCTATAATATTAGTATAGATTAGCGGAAATCGCAACTAGGCTTTTCTGATGTTCTGTGATGAAAACTAACGTAATGCCCATTTTAAAGACGCAATCAATCTTTGAGTAAAAAAACTTCGTAAAATGTTCAATAATTAAATATTTGAAATTTACAAATAAGAAACATTAACAAGGCGAAATATAAAATGTACTCATCAAAAAATCAAAGCAGTCCGCCTGAACAGTACTTGCGTACTGTTTTTTTTATATAACTTGAATTTTTTCAAATAACAAAAGCTCGTAATCCGTCCCAAACGCACACAAAACGATTCGCGTAAACTACAAGCGTGTAAAACACGACTGTGTGTGTAGTATGTGGGTAGGCAGTAATGATAGTGGGTTTCCGCTACGTCACACCTGAGAGCCTTTAACCGCCATCGGGTTATAGATAACCCCTCACCCCTTAATTCAGTGAACGCACTTTCCGTGCTGGATTTACATAGAGTTGTTACGTAATGCGATAACATTTTTTTATTCTCTGCACATGTTTACGCGATCATGTGAAGCGAAGTCGAACAAACCCAATCAAACTAATAATCAATAGTTTTTACATGGATAAGATGGTTAATCAATACTTAATTTTTATACATAAAGATTTGCACGCTCAATTGCTTTTTGCTTCAGCTAGAGGAATTTACTTAATGATGCAGCGTGGAAGTAATCCTACATTCTTACTGTCATAATAGGTTTATAAAACTTTGCGTAGGAAAAAGCTGAAAAAAACGACTTATTATAACAATTTTATAATGAGTTAGCATCCTGGATGCCAATTCATTTGAGCATCAAGTTTTGATCAAAACGAATACAACAGAGCCGTTACGAAAAATGTTCAAATGCATTTACAGTTTATATTTAACATAGTTTCGATTACGTATATGTACTTTATATAAAAAATTATGTATGGATATATGTAGGACTAGCGGATGCCCGCGACTTCGTCCGCCCTTAGACCTCTTTAATCCATCTCTATCGCATAATCCGGTCTTAGTGGTTACCTACTGACTATAAACTACCTCCCTGCCAAATTTCAGCTTAGTGCATCAAGCGGTTTTCGAGATTTCGTGATGTATTCGCATTTATATCGTCAAAGAATTCCTTAACCCTACATCCTGTAGTCACAAGTTCAGGACTCTGCTCGGAGTTTTTCTGTCTACCACGCGATGGACCCGGCACACGCTCGGTAAATCCATGGAATGCTAAGATATTCGTCTCTCTAAGATTACTTATGGATATATGTAAGATACCTCGGATTGATCTCAGAACCGTATATAAGTCGTAGTCAGGATGCGAAATATTTAATTATTAGTACTATCTTATCACTTCAATTTATAAAATGTGTTACGTATTTTCAACGTATTTTTTAAATTGCGTGACTCGTTATAATTATGCCTTCACACACAATTATTAACATATATTTTAATCATATTGCAAGACACTGCAATTTTTTTTTTATAATTAGCTTCAACTGTGAATAAATTAAAAATCATCGTTGTTTCTATAAAGTCTAAATCTCATAGGTAGTTATTAATTAATAGGTTATTATATTTAAATAAGTTATAGGCCTTTGTTCATTGCCTAATGTCAGCCACTGACGATCATGTAATCTCACATGCAGCGGTAACGGCTTGACAGCAGATAAAACTGTCTGCTGATAAAACTATCGGCTGTCAAGCTGTTAGCGCTGCAAGCATGTGAGATTACTTGATCGTCAGTGGCTGACATTAAACACCTGATCAGCTAATATAAAATAATGTTAATTACTGTCTATAGCCTGTTGTTATCGATGTTATTATTCACCAATGGTAATTAATTAACCTGTTATACGTCGATTTAGCCATCAGCAAATCATTTTAATGATTCTAAATGATTTCCAGATTATAATTAGTATTTAATTACCGGTGATTTTGATTATGAAATAAGCCGCTCTACGAAGATGTGGTTAAGCACGCATTTAGTCAATAAATATGTAGCGAAGTTTAGATTACTTATGCCTATGAGACGACAATATTTCTGTCATACATTATAGCTAGAGCTTCTTAATAAAAAAAAACAATAGCTTCATTAGAAGGACTTTTGGGTCAGAAACTTCTTTCTGCCTAACTTCTATGCGATCTACATCATACCTACGAGAGAATGTAGAAAATCTCTTGAAAATGAAGCCTACCTACATCTATTTTTTGTAATTTTTAGGCCATACTAACTAATACATAAATACACAAACACGCAGATACACATATTATATGTAAAAAACACGTATTTTAAAACGGGGGTTAAAAACACTCAATACTACCAAATCGTTTAACTTATACGGTTGTAGGAGCTCTACATAAATCTACGAGTGACATGTTGAACGAATTACGCACGGGAATAAAGACGCTCAGAGCTAAAAGGAAAAAGTTCAATTAATCCTAATTTGCTCGCTAAGATTAAGCTGGCGATATGGCATTCTAAAGAACCCTTTACTTCCATTCCCATTCTCCTTTAAGCCGCTTTAAAAAGAGTTCGACAAACAAAGGGCTTATAATGCGTAACGGACTAAGAAATTGTTGGAGGGAACATCGAAAACTTACCCCCGAATTATTTATTCATTGTTTTGATATCGATACGATCGAGTGGTTTTTTTGCCGTTCAATTTACTTTCTGTTGTGACCTTGAAGCAGTACAATGTACAACTGTTAAAAAAGGATATGAGATATACCTTAACTTTTAAAAATTGAATATACCGATACATTACGTAAATTACACAGTTATCGATTGCCTAAATAATGGAACTCTCAAGCTTGCAAAGATTTGTCTAAAAACAAAATTCTTTCCTTTCGCTTTCGTAAATAATTTATTTAATAGAATTTATACTAAAAAGTGTGTTTTTCCTATTGGTACACTAGATAAACGGCTAAGCCCGAAAATGTGTGTGAATATCCATTTCAAAAAAAAATATAAGTATACCACTTCTTACAGCTTTTAAAAATTTATGGGAAAATAAAACATATCAATAAACAAATTTTTATTGAAAAAAAACTCATTTACTAATTTCTACGATCCTACTTGCTACTTTGCGTATTCCGTACACCAATAACAATGAACCTCCTCCAGAATAGGCGTTATAACTTTTTTCTCTCCTCGATTCCACAATATGCAAACATTGAAAATAATTTCCTTCCTAATTAGTCCGGTGTATTTGCATAAACAAGCTGGCATCCCATACTAGGGCGATCATTATTATAATTGTGCTTTTTTACGCGAAAAACTTACGCTGTGTAACCGCGCGGTCGATGGATATCGCGTCGTATCCGCCGATAAATCGATAAAACGCGCGACTGTGACGCGTTTCCCAACTACCCGCAAATTAGCAAATTACTCGATTGCTCGCAAATCATAACAATTGCCTCGTAACACTCAAACTTGATAAGAGCTCATGATATATCCATTACTTTTATTGATATTATAGACGTAGAGTTTAAAATGGCATAGCAGAAATGTTTATAGATCTAAGTATAGTATATTTTACGAGTATTTGTAATGATTCACGATTGAGGAAAGAACTAAAGGACCCTTGACTCGAGCGAATATACGAATACTTTATGAGATAAATTAATTTCGGTTGTTGAAATCTCAACTGTCTCTATTTTCTAAGCAGGTTTGAATGGTATAAACGTCGTAGACTAACTATAATAAGTATAGCTTGGCAAATTCATTGATGACACTCCCATGATATGCGGGCGACGTGGGAGAAGGACTGCGCGAGTGTAAAGTCGTACGCGCGGGCAGTGGGCAGGATTGTGTGGGTATGAAGTCGTGCGCGCGGGGCATATGTACTACCCCTCCTCCCGGCCTGCGCAGACCATCGGGAGAGCTACGAACGAATTTTTCAAGCTATAGAAGAAAAATTGCGACATTGTCATAAAATTTGGTAAAAAAATAAGGTCCGTCCAAGTCACAAATTCGTTCTTTATATTAATAACCACCTTTTATCGTTTGATATTTCTGAATTGCATAGGGAAATATATTAAGTGCGCAAACACGGGTAAATTCTCAATCCACCACTCTCATAAACCGTGTTGGTATTACATACTCATATAAGAAGAGAGACTATGTCCACTTGGAAAAAAATCAAGTTTTGTTTTGTGTTAACCTGACCCCGTAACCTAACCAAGAAACAATCAATAATAATTTTGGTTGGTTTGGTTTAATAAAGTTTTATACCTATACTAAAATTATTTTACGAAGCAGTTAACTAGCTCTTACACTTCAGCATAACTTGACAATTGCACATTGCTGCTAAACAAAATCTCTAAAAATGCAAAAAGTTCAGCGTGCCAAAGTGTTTAATTGGCTATTATGTTTATTTCATATCGTCATATGAACCGCATGGGAATGCAAACAAAACATACTTAACTAAAGTGTAAAAGCTAGTACATAGAATCACTATTTAATCATAATTGAAAATTATAAATTCAATTATTATAATTTTAAGCATATCATTACGATTATCTTTATATTTATTAATCGAATTATAGTTTATACCCATATATCTCCTAGTTACAGTTATCACCTTCCACCTCTACTATCATGTTTTTCGGCTAGTGACGTCTTTGGCATTTCCAGTTAATACACGTTGTCAAATGTTTATGCTTAAAATTAGTCAAGTATTTAGCATGACTAACACTTTTGTTTCTCTCTAACTAAGTGAAGAACTTATGTTACCAGTAGGCAGCATAATATTGCAAGAGAAGAAATAAGAAAAAAAATAAGAAACTTTTAGAATGTAATCCTTGATCTGCTGAGCTACAGAGGCTTATAAACAAAACCTCTTGCCTGTAAGCAACTAGACTTCAAATAAGACATGTAGCTGTGAGCGGTGTGAGTTTACAACAATTTGCGGCTCTTGCGGCAATGTGCAACGATTTGTATCGCCCGGCTACTGTTTTCACAGGTAACGGGCTACGTTGATTGCTTGATCGTTCGATGAGAGTTTTACAGATCGTCGGCGCGATATGTCCGGGGGGCGCATTAATTAGTTAATTCCGATGCGTGAGCAAATGTGCGATTTCTAACGCAACACGGCAATTATGTATTTTTTTCAACGCACTAGATAATATTTTTCGAAGGCTTATCTGGACTGTGTGCGTGGATCGTGACGGTATTTACACGTTCGCTTCGAATTACAACGCTTTGAGGTGAGGCGGTGTGAACCGATATCGGTTAGCCGATAGTATGAATTCACTAACTTTGAGTTTCTTTTTTTTCTGTATTTTAGAACATCACAATTTTTGTGTTTTCTTTTTTGTTTTGCTCAATGGCAACCAGATTTCACTATTTTTAAACGTTTCCGTATAAGTGGGCTAAATTTTATAGAGGTAAGATATTAGCTTTAGCGCTTAGAGATGTTCTGTGGTTCTATCCATACCTGTTACTTATTCGAAGCTAGCAAGATTTTGTTCTATAAATACGTTATAATAGGAACTTTGGTGCAATTTAGCTTTAATTACAAATTAACTATGATTGTTGATTTTTACGCTATACTTTTAGTCGAGTAACTTTTTACAGTAGAAGTGGAGTAACAACTAATAAGCTCTTCAAGGTAGAGTAACCCACTTACATATTATTTACATTTCTAAGTAAATTAATATTTTTGCCTTGTATACCTAAACTAGCTGACGCCGCGCGGTTTTACCCGCGTGGTTCCTGTTCCCGTAGGAATGCAGGGATAATATATAGCCTATAGCCTTCCTCGATAAATGGGCTTTCTAACACTGAAAGAATTTTTCAAATCGGACCAGTAGTTCCTGAGATTAGCGCGTTCAATCAAACAAACAAACAAACTCTCAGCTTTATAATATTAGTATAGATAAATCACATAAAATAAATAAATAGAACTACACTGAATAGTAATCCAATATGCAATAAAATAATATGATTATTCCGATTATCATTACAAATGTCTTTACTTTTGAACTTTTGAAGTCCAGTCAAAATTTGCGTGTCACAAAACGTTACGCCGAAACAACTTCCTTTGCGTGGTGATTATTTAATATACGACAGTAGTAACATCGATCTAGAGCATTGGTTCCCAAAGTGGTCAAAAAAATGGAGGTCCACGGTTCGTAAGCTCTTCTTTGAAACTTTTATCTAGTTTCATACTGAATGGGGCGTTTTCTAAAAAAAACAAGTGAGAATTTATTGGGTCCTTGTGCTGTGAGTACCTAGATGTTAAAAAGTAAAGTTTTCGATCGGCCAACCTTACTTTTTTTACATCCAATCACTAAATTAATTAATTAATTTTAGCAATTAATTCTCATTTTTTTTTCGAAAACCTTTACTTTTGTTGTTAATTTTTCTTGTTTGGAACGCAAATTCCCATAGTTAAAAATACATGGTTTGTCGAATTTTGGGATATGGTAGAAATGTAGCTGCTTTTACTCGTACGACGGCTTCTGTGGCGCAGTGGAATCCTCGGTCCTGGGTTCGATCCCCGGCTGGGCCGACTGAGGTTTTCTTAATTGGTCCAGGTCTGGCTGGTGGTTACCGGCAAAGACGTACCTACCGCCAAGCGTTTTAGCGTTCCGGTTCGATGTCATATAGAAACCGAGTGTGGATCATCTTTCAAACAAGTTAGCCCGCTTCCATCTTAGATCGCATCATCTCTTACCATCAGGTGAGATAGTAGTCAAGGGCTAACTTGTAAATATTAAAAAAGAGGTCCACGGGGAGCAGGTACATTACGATAGTTGTCTATGAAATAAGTTGTCTATGTAGATCAGAGGTTCCCAATGTTTGGGAACCTCTGATCTACAGGTTGAATACGGGTTACGGGTGTACTAAGTGCGTGACAAGTGTGCAGACGTGAAACCGTCGCTTCGTTTGTTTTTTTTTTAAACACATGTCGTATACTTTCGCAGGCTCGTAGATCTTATCGGATTCAATATATTCGCCGCCTATACGCACATTACCTACAATGTTTTGTAATTGGATGTTTGTCACACATAATATTACTAGTATAAAGACGAAAGCTTGTGTATGTGTTTGTTGTCCCTTCACGTCGAAAGTACTGAACCGATTAGGATGAAAGTACCTAACTTAGGACAAATTATACTTTAAATTTACACATTACTACTTTTTATTGCCGAGGAATTTGTGAAAAACTGTGCAGAAGGGTAATTTATAAAGTCTCGTTGAAATTAACCGGTGCGTTAGATGAAAGGATAGCTTTAATTTACTTGCAATTATCTAATTTGGCGAAGTTCCTGATCATATTGTAGTTTATTAAATATATAACCTGTCCGGCAAACTTACGTAGTCCAGGATTCGATTCCTGTTTCCTCCTAACACAGTAAATTTCGACTAGTTCGAGGGGATTGGATATATTTGTCATATTTAAAAGAAATGGCAAATATTATTTAAAAAAAGCTAGGGCTAGCGGGCTTAAAGCTCCGCTTCAATACCTTTCCTTTAATAGCTTTAATGCACCCGCATTCAAGCAGCGAAGGTATTAAAGCTCTAAAAACCTCTTCTCCAACCAAAATCAGACCTCAGATAACCTAGAACCACATTCCGTAGCCAAACAATCCAACCACTGAACTGAGGCAGTTAATTTTATTAATTTAACTGGATAATTATTTAAATGTAACTTATTACATCAATATAACAATGGCTGATCTATAATAGTAATGGCCGCAGATGTTTCCCTCGCCTTAATAAGCGCTAGTAAAAACTGAAAAGCTCGCTTGAATACATAACGCATCGCAAGTGATGTATAAATGTATTTGCATACCGGTGTTTTTAACAATGGATTACTAATATCTTTGCATTAACGTTGGCTGACGTATGTTTGGTCGCAGCGGTGTGGTCTGGGGTGGCCTCCTTTATTGCGTTTCACGGATATTCCATAAAAGTCTAGGTCATAAATTTCATTTATTTCAAGGATCATAGTCTACAAACATTTTTGAAACGTCAGGTTATGTAATGAGATAAAGCATAATTGGAACCGTAATTTTAACATAGTATAATACGTGATCTAATCAAAAGTGCTATATCGAAATTTAATAAATCACTGATTAATTATATTAGTACAATACACACATCGCCATCAAGTCTTAAAGTAAATATGTGTTATGGAACTGATCACACAGGAAAAAAATATTGTTAAACACCCAAATTATTATATGTTTTGGTAAATTTTATATTGTGGGAAACCCAAGGTCTTAAATACAGCACTACTTTTAAGTTTTATTTTGGTATATGATAATAAATAAATGGCACAGTTTTAATTTCAACGCGTTAGCGAGATAATTCAAATTTTTCAATTTCCAATTCATATTTAAAAGACACTGGCAATATTTTTTTTTAATTGTTTCTTTGCATCTTAAGCACCCTGTGAACGATCAAACATGTTGAACAATGTTGGCAAACGCTTCAAAAAATCAACAGACGATCAAATTGTTTGACAAACAAATTTTATTTGACAAAACCTTTGACCGTTTAAGTCCCGTAAAAGAAATAAAAATCGTTGTCACCCTATTAATGTATGTGTGAGAACGCGCGCACAGCGCTCGCGTGTGTGCGTTTCCGTCATTTCCCTGCGCAGCGCAAGTGCGCAGGAGTCGTCGGTCGCAACGATTGCCCACGCGTTGCGCATCACTCACCCCCACCCTCGGGACAACTCGTTCACTCAATTTACATACCCATAACCATTTTTACCATATTCTTTTTATTCCAACGTTAATCTAGAAATAACTCTAGTTATCCATTATTGTTAGAAACGCTTTGCATGTCTCACTTAACATTCTGAGTATTGGCAACATTTTATTGAATAATTATGTTTTGCATATTGGAATATTCAAGTTGAATATTCAAATACGTTATTTCTTTCAATTTACGCAGAGGGTTGATACGTGTGAAATATTACATTTAATTACATTGCTGCTAATGACGTGTTTCAGTGTAATGGTCATTTGAATATACGTAATGGAAGCAGTATTTGAAAAAACTATTCTTACCTACAAGTAATGTATATTTTTTTTATTTTGACTAATTGACACTAATGATGTTGATGCGTTACATATAATAATGGATGCGTTAATTATAGTCAGCATAAAAACGCACAACAGAAAGTATTATAATCTTAATACAGGATCGAATAAATATTTTTTTAAAGAAAATGTGAGCTGACTAAAACCTGCCTTGAAAATTAAAACTAAATCGGATCGCTAGTTTTTTGAGAAAATTGCAGACGAGAAAGAATCGTAGAAAATCGAGGTACGTAGGTAAATATAAAAATACTGACACATGCCGGTCGATTACTGAAATTATTGTTTGAAGCTGGTTAAAATCAGGCCTCCTCAGTGACCAACAGAATGACACTTAAGTTGTTTATAATGTTCATAATACATAATATAGTAGTACATACCATGTGGTATGTAAGTACTACAGCTGTCAGCGTCCCATTTTTATTATTTCATTAAAATAACGAAGAATTTATTTTAAGTCCTGCAAGATTATTAAAAACCGTTTTTGTCTAGACACCGTGCGCCTGTATTATTCAATTATTCTTTGCACATTAATACCACAATACGAACTCAACAAGTAAGGTATGGTGCACACTGGATGGGTGTGTCGTTGCACCCCATTGTTTATCCCACGATTAAAACCAATTCAAATACTAACTCGCACTCGAAAATTAAACTCTAGCACCACTACGGGGCCCTTTGTTTTAGGGACAATGCACACTCGGTGCGCGACCACGGTATATGTGAACGTCGCTAAATTAATAATAACAGGGCCGTCTCGTTTCCTGCGGTGTTATTCTTCCGAAAAGTTTGACACGCAAGACATTTAGCCCTAGTCATAAATATAAAAAAGGAGTTTTACAAGAAAAGAGATTTTTTTAAATCAGAATAACGCACATACTTTCAGAAGAAAAAAATAAATAATGTTAAATTATTTGATTGCATCATAATAGAAGACTTGTCTGATGGAAAGCATGGGGCCATGGCAACCGGCAAAGACGTATCGTCAAGCTATTGAGTGTTCTAGTACGATGCCGCGCAGAAACCTTCAGAGGTATGGATAGAATAAATTTCTACCGCATCTAAGTAAGCTAGCCTTTTTAGACTGCATCGTCACTAAGGTGGAATCGCAGTCAAGGACAAACTTGTCATTAAATGAAAAAAAAAAACAAAGGTAAGGAGCTAAGAATCTTCATGTCCATGTCTCATTTAATATGTATAATTTAATATGACACATTTATTAAAAATTATTCTGCGGTGTCACTTAGTCACTATGACAATTATTGTATTAGTTAAAACTGTGTGTTAGCGTTAGTCTTCAGTTAATTTCGTAAAAGGAAAGTAAATAAGAAAAGGAATAATAAATACTGATCAATTAACGGCCTTCCATTCAGCATAAATCTACAGCAAGCTGTTGTACTGCTTTTTACTAGAACTTCATTGAAGCTGGTATTTACTTTTTACAAGAAAGCTAATCTATATTATGTGTAAGTAAGTAAGTGTAAGTAACATGACTTGACTTCTAGAGAAAGAAATTGTAAACAAGATACAAGAATTACCCCGATAAACTAACTTTATTATCACTTTCTTTCTTCACTTTGTGAACACAACAACAATTTACTTAAAAAATATTATTAATATTGTCCAAATGAGGCAGTTTAGCAATTTTTTTCTTTAACTTGACTACTTAAAAAAAGTTTATAATCTTTAGTTTTCTTCTTATTTTTCGCGTAAATAGTACGATGAAGGTTCTACTATTTAAATGAATAATATGACAATAATTTAAAACTAAAAACTTTTTTTATTTAAAAAAAATAGTAATAAATAACCAAGTGTGACGTTAATACCTTTGCGAATTCAATCACATCTCAGTCGTTAGCTAGAGTTCAAAGCGTCAGTGGTTGCCCGTAAAAAAATTTTGCTAAGCGAAGGATTAAATAGGGCGTTGTTTGTATGAACTCTTCAGGCAGCGCCGGCGCAGGCGACAGCTGACGACTTTCGAGAGCCGATTTTTAGCAATTAACCACCCTTTGTGTCTTATAGAAAGATTCTTATCGATGTATTTAAACTGTATGTATTGTTAGCAAAATTATTTCATAACTATAGAGACTTTTATGTTTCATTTTTATATTGTTTTGGTTTTATTTCATGTACTACCTACAAGGCCCTACTGGGCAGTCTGGGTAAGTAAGTGCCCAGGGCCCTGCGATATATGAATAATGCTGCACTGCGTAGGTTTACCAATACCTAAGAGAAATGTGACTCCTGAATGTAATAGACATTTACGAGTATATGAAAAACTAGCGAACGCCCGTGACTTCGTCCGCATAGAATTCAGTTTTTCACAAATCCCGCGGGAACCATGTATTTTTTCGGATGAAAAGTAGCCTATGTGGTAATCCAGAGTAAAATCTATTTTATTCCAAATTTCAGCCAAATCGCTTCAGTAGCCGCAGCGTAAAAGAGGAACAAACATACTTACACACTTTCACGCTTACACACAAACTTTCGCCTTTATAATATTAGTGTGAATTATGATTACATAGACATATTAGGTACTCGTAGATGTACATTGTACATAATATACATAGTACATTTTAAGTTTCGGTCCATATTTTTACACGGGACATAAAAGTGTAAACTAATTTTCTACACAACACGGGTTATGGAGAATAATGATGATATGTAGATAATTTTGTAGAATAATAAATTAAATGAAATAAAAATTGTCACACTTTCTGTGTCGATAACTTTCATAAAGATATACAAAAACTTTTCGATGCACGAACTTACAATATAGGTACAACGTTGAGAAATCCGCCCAAAAACTGGATATTTCTGGCAAACAATCTAATGTCCAGTAATTGCGTACCTCAGAGCTCTCGGTATCGTGTTGGGGAGTAATGGAAAAAGCGGTTTATAATCATAGCCGGCATACAATATTTACGCATACTTTATCGACAATCAATAATTAATATCTGGAGGCTGGACGGCTCAGACGCTCCCGAATTTCGCCAAGAATGATGAGGAGATCGCGTTCGAGTAATCGAACCGACAAAAAATAAAAATGAAACAAATACGAAATACTCCATTACCGGCACGTGGGCGGCTATGGAGTCGAATTGCGATATTTTTTGGCCTCCTCTCGATTGACAGGCATTCTGCCAGCTGGTGGTCCTACGTAGCGGGAGGAAAAACTCGTACCGTGTAATATTTTTGTGAAAAAAATTAAACGATTGCTTTTCTCATGATCTGAAAACACGGGTTCGTAGAAGGGATGTTTGCTTCGAAAGCTTTCAAACAAAAGCTCCAGCTAACACAATTATTATATGAAAGAAAGATTCAGTTTTCGGGAACACTTTTTTAAAATTAAATTCTTAACATTTTTATGTACTAGCTATTACCCGCGGCTTTCTATATCGTTTATCTCCCTATGAAGGGTTCCCTAATGTTCTTATATGTACAATATTGATAATGATATGTTTTCAAGATTCATTTAAAAGAAACCTGAACATTACACGTTAAAAGCGACAACGTCTTTTAACTAAGTAAAAGATTAGTTAGTCTTCACCCAAAAATGCTTTCTTTGTTTACTGATTGACAATATAAGCATTACTGTAGTAGCAGTAAACAAACAAAGTAATAAATTAAATTAGATTTGCAACGTGTCATACCAGCTTTAATTTATACGAGTGCGTATTTATATCGCGATGAAACATCTCTCTACACATAGATTAAAAATAATATTTGTCAGGAAAAAACGAATCTAATATTGCCTTGTAATAGATACGAGTACGAACATTGTCAGGACGGTCACCAGCCGCAGGTCTAACCAGGCGAAGTCGCTCACGGATTTCCCTCTTACACAGAAAAACAAAAGACCCGACTGAGTGGTAGGAAGTTGTGAAGAACACAGTGCGATACAACCTTCAGTAAATAAGATAATGACGTAGAAGATCGAAAAACTATATTTGAGAAATTCGCGTCCTTTAAAAACACATGAAAATGAATAGTTTACAGTATAACCTCAAAGTCGTCTCCACAGTTGCCCTGTGCGTATGCGCACATTACGTATGCAGGGCGCGGCTGGCCGCAGGCCACGTCAGCTATTTGCTCGTGACCAGAGGGCTAAGCCATTCAAGGCTAAGACGCGGGGGCCAGTTTTTGGCCGACTTTGGCCGACTTGATCCACGACACCCCTGCGCCCGCGACGTGCCAACACACCTCGCACGTTTGTCTCTCGACTTTAATATGACAAAACCGATCAAACCAGTGTAAGATACCACGCTTGCCATCTTTAAAAATATATGACCGTTTTTGCAGTTATTCAGAGATTGCACGTGAGCATTTGACATGGATCGCATTTGTGAGCGGCCCCATATTTTTGCCAGATTTCCTTCATGAACACAACTTCCCAGAAATAATTATATTTCTTCGTTGAGTACGAACGTAAATATAGTATTGTTGTAATTTAAAATCCTTCACATACTTCTATATATAGCGTGAGTTGAGAATATTTAAAACGCAAAGACATTTTTCACAAAAATTTTAACGAGCATAAATAAGACATTAACTATTCAATTAAATCAACCAATGTCAAACAATATGACTATTAATGACTCATAAGTACATAAACAACGAAATAATGAGAAAATATGCTTCAAGGTATGCGTGGACTGATTTTTATTGCGGCTTCTTATTTCTTGGACTTTTTTACTTTAGTTGATTTCTTATATTATTACCGAATCATAGATAATGCAACCTTTGTAAAACAAAATATTCGTTATAATAATATATATTATGTATCTGTAAAGAAATAAATTGATTGATTGATTGATTGATTGATTATAGATATTTAATAAATGACTCCTCCTATAATTATAATCTATGCCTCCCAACTTATTTCCATTTTGAAAACGACAATCTACATTTTGTAAATATAAAGAAATCATAATTTTTATCGTCCTGTTAAAACACTAGATTTAAGTTTTTCGGATTAGCTTATCCGATCATCATTATCTTAACTGTATCTACATATTATTAAATCTTCTCCCAAAAAAGCCTTCTTAAAAAAATACGGCACAATCGTTCCATACGTAAGGCAGACCAGAAAACACTAATGCACACACACACACACACACAGAAAAACACATAGATACGCACGTAGTTAACTAGTGTAAGGGTTAAAAATATCGTCGCGTTAAACATCCAACAACACCAGCTACGAATAGGTATATTCAATTCCACCAGGAACTTAAATCAGGATGATGTAATCTCACATGCCCTATCCATTAGAATGTACACGGCAAACATAATTCCACAGCCCTTATGATAATCTCCCAGTATTTGCGCGGGTCTTGAGTAAACTTGTCCATTATTAATTGCACTCCTCAGGTGTGAAGATTATCCTTATTAGGGTACCGCAAGGCAAGACATGCATCTTGTGTACGGAACCGAGTTATCGAAAGGGTACTTCTGTTTGAGTAGTAGGTAGGTAAGCCGATTGAGGAAATCCCAAATTAGGTATGCTTAGTCTCTTACGCTATTTGGTACATCTGCTTTTAAACTCGAGATCTTTGAGGAGCTCTCTAGCACAGTTGAAAATGCTTTGGTTTAGAACTTGAGTTCAATTCCCTGGGATCAATAAGTTTTTTAATTATTTTTTCTCGTCGTTTTCCAAACATATATCTAGAATACGGTCAATGGATAACATAACTAGAAGTCTAAAAAATATATCTTTTTTGGTTACAATTTGCTCATATTATAATCCTTTACAAAAATATAAGCTATCCTGAATTTAAAAGTTCCCATAAAATTTAAATAAAAAGGGATAAAAAGATTAAAATGTTCTTTGAAGTTTCCCTTTGAAATATTAAAATTAATTAATTATATTACTAGCCAATGTCATAGAGAATAATAATCGAATTAAATTCTGTTCTATAGATTATATTATCTAAATCTAAATGTAGAGTATTGACTCTACATTTTGATTTAGATACTGACTTCATGTTAATCTAAATGTACAGGATACTTAAATATTCATCAAAAATACACTTATGGCAGACAAAGATCGCCTTTCTCCTTCGCGACGTGCAATCTAGCGATTACGTGCCTTTTTTGCCCCCCTCATTATGCAGATTCCGGCTAAAAAGGAATAAATTTAATAACATGCGTTCGTGCGCATGCGTTATCGAACGCACTTGCTTCTGATAATCTGCGCGCACGTTGCCCGCAATTATGGCGGGACGGGGGACCGTAGAGGTGTGCATGGCGGGCCACTGAAACGAAATGATGGATATAGATCTTTTTTCATAAAGAGCTATATCACTCATTTGTGATACAGCTCATTTACTGTTACTTAAAATTATTTCAACTATTATACCACCCTATCGGAAAAGACAAGCAAATGAATTTTCCGGCCTTAGGATGATGCCGCGCAATGGCTGTCTTAAGTATCGGCAGAGTTATTTTAAAATCCTAACATTAATAACAAAAAGTCATTTGGTTATTTAAATCGCAAAATATTCATTGGAGAACAACAAGCGCGGACTTCGTTTAGGTAAAATAACTTTATTTTTCTACTTCCATTCAGAAACAGTACTTGTAATTGTGTCCAATAAGCTTTTTCTTTCTTTTACTTCGCTTATATTAATTCTTTACTTTAAAAACACTCAGAATATACTTTATAGTTAGTATAGAACATATACATTTACATTTTATTCTATATAAAAACTCATATTAGATAACCAGTTCATTGATAAAAAGCATAAATTTAAAAACATACATAGACGAGCCGGCTCACTCATGACTCATGAGTCAGTCAATGCATATCGCATCTACTCGTAATCTCACTGACATTTGACTTGTACCTGTGTATTTCCAATATCGGTAATTAATTAATCTGTGAATTAAGCAATACAATTATTATGAGACTAGCGAACCTCCGCGGTTTCACCCGTGTAGATCCCGTTCCCATGGAAATATGGGAATAAATTATAGCATGTGTTACTTGCTACTATTGAATGTATATTTCTATTGGATCATACAAATCGTTTCAGTAATGTCGTAGTAATAACAAACGATCAAAAAATCTGTTCTGTTATCATAATTTTAGTGTTGATGATCAAATGATCCATATTAAGCAAATGACATAGTTCATTTATATCGCTCTTTTGCAAACAATTCAAGCCAAGTAGGTACACGTCGCGGACGCAGCGCTGCCAAAAGCCAATTCGATTTTTAATTTACCTTTCGCAATCTCAGGCAGTTTTGCAATCTTTGACCACTTTAATACTTATTACTTAATCCGGTCTATTAAGTTCCGTTGTAATAGCAGAACTTATTTGTTATTCTGTTGAGAAAAATATAACACAGTAGCTAATTGGAATGGCACACTTTCAGTCGATATGACATTGCTTAACCATTGTTTGTTAACGACAATGTTTATGTGTAAACACAACACTGCCGGCTGTTTATGTTAAACTGCAGTAAGTATCAAGCTTTATTTATAAGCTTTTATGTATCATGACCTGATGGTATATAGTGTAGTCAAATCATGGAAGCAAAAAAATTTTTTTAAAGATTTTTGCCATTTGTACTATATAAAAATAAGTCGGGTTTTCCTTTCTAACGCTATAACTCCAGAACGCACGAACCGATTTCCAGGTCTCGGGCTCCGTGAGGTTTATAGCAAAGAAAATTCAGGAAAAGGTAGGGGTAGGGTAGGGGTAGAGTTGGGTAGGGGTAGTTTACATCGAGTTTAACGCGGACGAATTCGCGGGCGTCCGCTAGTTATTTTATATTTAAAATCAAATGGCAAAAATCTTTAAAAAAAATATTTGTTATTTTAAATTTAATTATAACCAAAACATTAGTGCCCCTCCAAATAATCGGAAAAACTGTGTTACGAAATTTTACAATTGACGGGAATTGTACTCATAATCTGATGAGGGTTTATTAATAAATTAATGATTTGCATTACTGTAGTTAATACATGTCAACAAGGAAAGACACTGGTCCGCCCCTGGAACTGCTAAAATACGAGAAATAAGTATATCTTTCTTTCATACCTACCAATATTATGAATTTATCATAATATATCCCAGCTGAAAAGGGTATTCAATTATACACGGGTCCCTAAACTACGGATTTATTTAGTTTGATTTTTCTAAATAAATATAATTATCTATCAGTCTAAATTAAATTTATAATTTTGATTATGTTTTAATGTTCATACGAGAAATTGCATTGGCATAATTATAAAATAATGAGGCCATCATGACCGCCTACAGCGAAGCAAATCTTCTCACGTCAACAACTTAAAAAAGAACAATCGCATTCCGTTTGCACGCACCCTTAATTTTACTGCAGTTCCAATTTAAACGATATCGCTAAAAAATAACTTAATTTTAAGTTTACTGGTTTGTGGCGCGAAAGCAAGTAATGCTTTCGCGCGTTAACTAATCAATCTATCTACAATACAATGAAGGCAACTGATGACTTATGCCCTCCGAAGGTTTGATACCACCGACTTCCCAACTCTGAACTTCTTGGTTTTCGTAATCCTTAAGCCTACTAATCGGGTAAACATGGCGTGAATATGCTTAGGTATATGGAAATGATTCCAATAAATATTCAATGGACCCACTAATAAAAGCAGTTGGACGACTCTGAGTTTTTCTAACAACTATCGACACGTTACTCTTAGTCCAATAGTTAAAGTCATTGAGTCGGAAAGAAAGAATTCGTGTACCATTCACAAATTCATGTATCATATTGTCATAAAAATAAATTTGAAAATTTTGAAAACCCTCGACAGACATTCAACATAACATAAAGATAAGCTTCTTCAATAAGATAAAGACACACAGATAAGCTTCTTCAAATTATACTCGTAATATTGAAAAAATCGTAGCAAATTCACAGAAGAAAAACGGGAGAATTTTGCAGCTGCAGTGATCATCTGAGGTGTAGTCGGTTGAGGTTGAAGTAGTGCAATCATCACTTCAACTTTAACACGTTTCTACTAATTACCTCTAGCATTTTTATTAATAAATATAACTCTGTTTCCAATCCGGCCCTGTCTAGCCGTGGGCCAAAATTCAGTGCACCGCACCCGACTATTTATGCTGCTTTTTATCTTCTGTCATTTTGTAAAATCCTTTACACGTACACTAAGGTACTATAAAGTCTAACTGATGGAGTTAATGTAAGACACATTAACTCCACAGTTTGCAAATTTATTCGAATAACCAGTCAAGTTGAATAATAGGGTCTTGTTTTACCCTTTGGGAGTCCTAAAAATCTGGCGGAATGAATACAAGTTACAGTTCCAAATTTATGCGAAAAATTGACATCGCTTGAGGTGAACTCGCTCGTATTATCAGAAAACAGATCGTGGCCGCTCTTAATTTTCCACTGTCATTAACGCGCAATTCCGCAAAGATGTGCGTCCGATGTTCGTGAGAAATTTGCTTTGTAACAGGATCGGGGCAGTGCAAAAACACCGCGCGTGTCTTCGGCAGCCGTCCCGACTACTTGTCCGTAAATTATGGTTAGTTTTTGGGCACGTTCGCGCAATGCAGCCCCGCGGCTTCCTCCCCCCGCCGCCCCGCCGACCCGGTCACAGACCTCGCATCATTCCGTCAATCTCGACTACTTATCCGTCCGCGCCGATCCCTTTATTAATCATTTTTCCCCAAAAAGCCTGCCGCAATAAAGATCCTATCTTTCCGAGGAGCGCGCGAGCGAAGCTTTCGAAAATTTAGAATTGACACACCGATATCGCAACTTACTCGTAACATTTATCGAAGCATTTTGACTACGGACCGTTCATTGTCCCGCCAAAATTAATCTCGAGGGTTTAGCTGCGTCACAAAGGCGGCGTGCCGACGCGTACGGTGGCTATTACGAGCGCCACTTTATAATTACCTTTTTAAATAGTTTTTTCAGTCACTCAACATATTAAAACGTCAATGTAAATAACTTGTTAGCCGCAATCTCATTTCTGGCCGATTGGATATTACAATAGTGTACGTGATTTGAGAAAGGTAACGGTTCGACGCTTTATCCGCGAGGTGGAGCCCATTAGCGGGCACGGGCGCCGCACGTCAGCCGCACGCCAGCCGCTGCACCGACACACGGCCGTATACAGAAATCGATTTGTTAATCAAAACGTAGATTAATCTTTCCGACTCTATTACACAGCAATTCAAATATTCATGCTCACTTTGAACAGATGATCGGGCGGGCGCGCAAAAAACGGCATATTACAATATCTTTAACTCAATCGAGTCGGGCAACAAGAGCAAGAGTAGCTTATTGCTGTTCGTGGCACAAAAAATATGATACTTCACTTGAAAACCATGAAAAAATGATCCGCGTCAAATATAGATCGATTATATTATCACAATGGGGGCTAGCGCGCGTGGCCGGTAATTAGATCTGAGAGCATTGTGCCTGGATCCAAGGCAAATTGGACCACGCAGTATCTCACCTGACACAGTACTACGTGTGTAATTGCACGGATTTGATCACTATAAACTCTGGCTTTTTGCGCGGCAAGTTTGGCACGCGTCCACTTTCTATGTACCTGAGATGTAATTTGTCGACGGTTTTTTGTTACGCTCCGAGTCATCGTCACCCGTAACGGTGCTCGGTTTGCGGTGCAGATTGAAGTTTCGTGTTTACACAAAAATTTGGTGGCTCTGAATTGCAATGGTGTAACATTTAGCACCTTCAGTCCTATGGAAAGATTGACGGCTATGGCACAGAAAACATATGTACACCTTTCTTTATGGTTCTTTCATTTTCAGGCCCACCTGTTAAAAACTCTGCTGAGGTCATAAAGAGTTTCTGCCATGATGACTACATAGTTCCAAAAACCGATGGACGTTGGGTTCCCAAGATGCTGCAATGGTGACCTTGCACTAGAAAACGCAATGGTCGACCCCCACAGGGACTAACATAGGGATGCTGGATGCAGGCGGCTTTGCATCGTGATGTTTGGAAGTCCCTACAAAAGACACCTGCTGTAGACGTCCATTGGCTGATATGATGATGATAATGATGATAGTTCTACGTAACGGCAGTTTTACGTCTTTATCAAATTATTATTATTTTATCAAGTTTTTATGCAATTACATAATATATCAGTTAAAAAGGAAGTGATTTCTAAGGGGCGTCATACTGGAAATCGTGATGGTGATAACCACGGCTAAAACCTTACCACACCAGAGATGAATGTTTAGGAAATGTAAAATTCACCATTCATACGCGAGGATAGGTCCCATAACCGATGAGGTAAGCACACAGCTTATGCTTTTCCACGTCTCATCAGGTGTGTTTGTGTCAACCATTATTAAAGAAACTGTGTAAGAATCCAAGGCTAAATCCCATGTGAATACCGCGTGTAGAAATAAAATTGCACGTCATTCTATACATTCACGTTATCGACAATAGGTAATAGTAGCTGCAGTTATCGGCGGAACAATAATCCACGATAACGGATTAGCACAAGCGAATTATAATTTTGTAAACACTCTTATCGCTTTAATCGAGTTGAGTTGGGTTTACGTTTCATTTTTATTAGTCAGCGATTTTTGTACGTGTAATGGTATTGTTGAGTTTTAATTTAGTTTCTTTTCATATTTTAAGTTTCGCAAACAGCAATAATAATTTATACTGTACTTAACTCTACCGATAGCCAATATTTTATTATATTTACTTACTGTCTAGCGGATAGCAATATATTAATTTTTGCTGTGTCTATAATCTTCTGCCCAGGCAAGTTATGCGAGATTTGTGCTATTTTCCCGTAGGTACGTTTTATATAAGACGTACTCGTAGGTAGATATGTGTTGGTGAATTTGATGAAAATTTTTAATGTTCAACCGCACAACGTTAGCTTTAGCTTTTAATATGTTCTGTGTATTTGGAAAGGTTTGAATCAAACATGTAGTCCTAATATTGCTAATTCGAATTTAAGTTTGTACCTGTATTTTATTATCGCGAACAAATAAACATTACGTGTCTAAGTAGTAAAATAATATCTGTGCAATAATTGTAAGATGATAAAATTAATAACGATTTTTTTATTCCAATTTATTTACATTAATCATATTTATTTGGAAAATAGATTATTTAAATAACCAAATATCACAACAATGAATATTAATTGATCTTTTGCGTATTTTTAGGAAATCTTATACAAACGGCAAAGGTCGTCATTCATTTGTATTAAGTAATTGTTTTGATGTTAAGTAACAACTTGTATTAAAATTTAATAAATAAATTTTCTCCTACGACTGTTACTTACTTTTTTTGCATCCGTCATTAATCCATTACTAAATCCTATCATCTAATCTATCAGACGTGTACGTTTTCTAATCACATACCGACTGCGTATTGTAATGCGTACCTCGTGATAACGATCTAAGACGTCAGACGGTGATCTATATTCTGCCGTAATTATTTTTTTTTCAATTCTGCTGACGATCAATATTTTGTAATATTATTTTATGTAATTTTTGAGTGACAATAAAAATATTACATAATTTCGCATTTTTACTAAATTATTTACATAATGGACATGTCCCAAAATAGGCCTTTATTATTTATAATTTATAAGCTGGTCGATAGTATTTTTTACGGATCGAAGATACAAATTTTCAGAATTTTTGGAACCTGCATTAATTAGATAAATTTTTTTTTGTTTCGCTCCCTTGTCTACAAAATAAGACAATGCAGTAAAAATGTTCAAAACAGCCAATAAAAACACCTAGAATTGAAATCATATCCGGTGTAAGCTGTCAATGTCATGTAATATTGTCATTTGACATGACACAAGTTAAAAAGAAACATTAAATTGCTATAAAAACGCCATATATACGAACGCTACTATGCGAAGATCACTGACAATCTGTCAGGGTTACAAGCATGTTGCCATGATAAAAAAACTCTATTAAACTAATACTTTGTCTGCTAATGAAAAAAATACATTTTATTTAACTAATTAAGAAAAAATGCGGGTTCCAATTTTTTTGTATTATGGATTTTAAGCCCTATATTTTATGTTCTTTTAAGATGAAAATAATTTGTTTTGCTTAATTGACACACGGAATAAAGGCCCAGCCTCCATACAAAATTAGGGCATGTCCTTTAATTATTATGCCAGATTTGTCCTATAGTTAAAATACAGTAGCCGAGTGAATATTAAAAGTAAGTAAGTGGAATAGACCAACAAGATAATAACAACAAAATGAGAAAATTTTAATCTGTCTACATAGACGGTCATATTTATAAGCATAGATTAAAATTTACAACTCAATTTTCAAAGTAAAGTGGACCTAATCACTACTATTTAGGGTTCATTTACTTTGAAGAAAATTGAGGTTTAAATCAAATATGGCCGATTTATTATAAACTCTACGTAAATGATAGACCGAGAGCCCGCCTACCTCATTTTTGGGAGGCTAAATGATTGCCAGCTCTATCATACGATACCAACATAGGTAAATAGGTATAGTAGCTAATTATTTGATTTAATTATTGTTTTAAGTCTCCAGATCCTCAATTGTTTAAGAATAAATAGTTATTTGTTATGCCAGGTAGCAAAATTGATTTTTACGGCGAGTGCGTATTAAATGCCGAGCAAGCGAAGCGGGGAGTTCGAAAAAAGAATCATGAGCATTGCGAGGCATTCAAGGGCGCGGGAAAAGTAACTTTTCCGAGCAAGTGAGGTGAAAACGTATTTATTTACTGTTTGGCGACACATTTAAACATGGTAGTAGTTCTTTCCCGGCCGAGCTGTGTGAGCTTATACGAAATGATAGAATACTTTGCCTGCGTAATCAACGACGCGCAACGAAGTAACCGTTTTACAGAATGCCATTGCACGATTGAAGTTTTTTTAGCTCCGAGTTTACAATGCTATAAATTAGCCATACAATTAGATTACAATGTTAATACTTCAGTAGTAATTTCATCTGTAGTCGATGTTGGATTCGCCGTGGATACGCTGTGTGAAATGAATTCTGTACACAACTTATCCGAATCTGTAGAAAATAGACTCACTCAGACTAATGATGGACAATAGAAGGAGAAATATTAAAATTAAAGAATACGTCTGATAACAAGGCAAAATTTTATTTTGGTTTCAAATAGACGTTAGTTAATCGTTATTGTTTTGAAAAATTAATTACTATTAATTTTAATATCTTAATGGTTCTACAGGACCAAATAAGAGAGGGTAATTGAAGAGCTATTTGGATATATTACCTATATGAAACAAAATATAGTTTTTATAGAAACATGAAAAATTTAAGTAGTAGATATCATTTTCCGCTATCAAATCATTTGAGTTATTGAAATGAGAAACATAAATTACAAAACGGGTAATTTAACAGATTAATGGTTATACTTATGAAAAATTAAATTATTTTTATCAAAACATTACAAACAATGTGGTTTAGTTTATGCAGGTAGATTTTTAGTATATGTGAAATAACAATAAACCAAGAAAAAAATTGCATCACAATGTTACGTTATTTAATTTTTCTATTATAAGTTTAAATGAACATGTTTGTACGCAAAACCATCCTCTATCGGTACATCTAGTCTGTGGCCTCACATTATTGTCCACAAAACCGATCACAGTTTTTCTCTTCCCCGCCTGATATTGTAGTTCTTGCCACTCACGGTTCCCGGTATTATTAATTGTTTTTATGTTACAAATTTGGAACGTTACACAATTATTTTTGGGTTTTGTGCTAAACTAACAGCACGTCTGCGGCACGGGCCACTTGCATTATTTAATTCCGCATCTGTCATCTCAAAGTTCCACGTAATATGAATATGCTAACGAATGCTACTGTGTATATTGTAAACTAGCGGACGCCTGCGACTTGGGCTGCGTGGACATTGATGTAAACTTTCAACCCCTATTTCACCCCCTTCTATTTATAATTTTGCATGTTTTATTGTATAATATATTGAATAGTCCAATAATCATTTTACAAAACTAAAACTCGAAAAACTAACGATTTATATTGAAATAACTCTAACACGTTTTTAACCTTTAGGGATAGAATTTTGTGAAACCTTGAATGACATATTTTTTTTTTATTTTTCTGATAGTACACCAATTTTTACAAATGTAATTTAAAAACTGAAGTATTTTCCTTACAAATTTCCAACCCGTTGAACTCCCTTCTGATTTCATTTTCACGATAAAAGTATCCTATAGACTTCTTTGTATTATGTCCTCAAATCGTGTTAAGTTTCATTTGATTTCAATTAGTAGTTTCAGCGTGATGCCCAGTCAACATAATATACGGTACAGACAGACAGACAAAAAATAAAATGAAATATTTTTGGCTTACCTACGTGACAAATAGTTAAAACAAGAATTACCTACTAATTAAATTGTATTAGTGAAAACCACATTATATTCTATTAATTTGAGGTGCATTCCTTTATTTAATAGTGTTAATTCCCTTGTGGAATTTAGCACAGTGTAAATTCTGTATATTTATAAAAAATATATATTTTGCCCACAGTGATTATAACGACTATTTTAAAAACGTATATTATTATGGGAAATCTGTCGATAAGTTTCTTAGCAAATTTGTTTTACGAGTAATAAATATAACACTATAAAGTTTAGACAGCATGTTTAAGTGATGACCTAGACAGACAGCTAGAGCGAATTCACACTGACTATTAGATATAGAGATAGCTTTTATTGATCCGGCCATATTAATAAACATAGATTAAAATTTAAGCATCAATTCACTTCAAAGTAGTATGGACCTAATCAGTAATATTTAAACTTCACTTTAATAAATAAATTAATGCTTAAAATATAATGCATTTTTATAAATCTGGAGAAACATGAGTTTTCTTTATTACTTTTTTTAGAATTAGTTTTTTATTATTTTTACTTCGAATATGTATTGTATGCAGTTAAAGTCACTTGTGTCCATATGACAATAAGTATAATAAATAACGAAATGAATAATGATAGTGGAAATTATCAATATTTGGTGTTTTAGATAGATAAATTCCTAAATCAATTTCGTTAAAACCCTTCAAAACAAAAAAAGAATTTTCAAAATCGGTCCATAATTGACGGAATTATCGCTGGACATACATGAAAAAAAAAAAGAAAGAAAAAAAACATACATACAGCCGAACGTAGAACCTCCTCCTTTTTGGAAGTCGGTTAAAAACAAGTAATATTTAATTAATTTCCTAACCATGCCTGATTGACGGTATTGAATGTTTGACTACCACTCATACCAGCAAATCATCAACCGAACTTTCATAGGTAAATTCTTTCACCAATGGACAGCCACATTATCAGAGAGTAACAAAGGCATGCATTGATTTTATCACCGCATTCCCACAAGAAATGGTACTGTGTGTGTCCACGGGGAATCTGCTATCACAAAATATTTCTATAAAAATTACTGTTAAAGACTATCGGTTCGTTGTCAGACAAATAGATCCATCAAAACCGGTTCCATATCTGATTGACAATCAAATAAACATGCCAACTTTACAACCTACTCTAAACTGTCGAGATAACTTACGTCGAACATATAAAATTTGCATATTACGGAATGCTACGAATGTAGCACTTAGAATTTCATTTTAATTGATTGCTTTAAACACTTAATTACGGAACTTTTGAAATATAAGAAGGTGCTTTTCAAAAACTTAGTTCATTATAGTGTCTATCTAATTATTTTAGAAAACTTTTAGATTTTGAAAAGCTATATAAGATTTTTGTACAAAATCTTGTTTGAACAAAAATAGTGACATCAATAAATCTTCTACAAATTAAATTGTAAAAATGAAAAAAGACAGACTTTTGAGTAGTAAGCAATAGTGTTAGGATATTGTTTTATATCCGTTATGTTTTATTTTCTTCAATGGATAAGCAACTTGCATACATTCGCGACTTTTTGGAAAACTTTAAACCTTCTCATTACAAAAAAACATGCTTTCATACAGAGGTTCCTCTAACGTTTTCTACCTTAAAGTCTATTTATGTCTAAAATCCAGTCTTAGTGAGCAAAAATATCATAAAGTAGTCTCTACTATACTACAGCCTTTTTTGGTGAGTACTGTTTACCAACAAACAAATTAAAAATGACGGTATAAATCATTTCACATCTAATAATAATTATAATTAACTCACTCTTAAATTAATGAAAATAAATTTGATTAATAAGCTTAGAACAATTAGATGGTTAATATATTTTATATAACATTTTATTAACAAACCATACATAATTTAAAATAAATAAGTTATGAAATGAAATGCATTTTCTACCTTCATTACTAATTTCTTTGTTGGTAAACAGTACACATCAAGAAAGGCTTTAGTATAGGTGTTGATATGCCAATCAGTCAGTTAATACATTTATAAAGAAATATATAGATTAATTAAATAAGCAATTGATAATTAACTTTATAATCAATAATTAAATAGTTTATGGTAACTATTAACCCGGTGGTTGAAGTGCTTAGTTAAGCAACTACCTATATTAATAGACCCCATTAAGTCACGGATGGTGTCACTTAGTTACGCTTAAAATTCTTCACACAAAACGCGCTCATTTAATGGACTTTTTCTTCTTTGGTTTAATGAACTATAAAATTGAAGTGGTAACTTTACATTAAATTAGACAGCGAGGCAATATACACTGCCGAAGGTAATTTATAAACCAACAATGGTAGGTATATTTATAGTGGTATATACTTGTTAGCAGTGATATTTCAATCATTTTCATAAATTGAGGACTTAGTAAAGTAAATATTTTAGTAAAAAACATGTATTTATTGAAATTTACTAAAAACACAGTCTTTTAATAGTCTAAAAAGGTACATAACTTGAAAGAAGTAAGATTTGTACCCCTGACAGGTCAATGGTGCGTCATACCGGAAAATGAATCCCTCGACGTTAAGTATTTCCCCGTACCCAATTAGCCACAGCTAAGATAAACCACTAAATACTAGACATAAGCTAATTTATACATAATACCTTTCATTACATTTGTATTCGTTAAGTGTTATTTCTAAACTGACCGTTCAGTTAAAACTGTGTGTAAAAAAGGTCATCAAAAATAGTAATAGACACAGAGTTTACGTGTAATAACATTTTTTAAAAATCTTTTGAAAAATACATACATAGAATGCCAAAATCATTACTCTTTTGAAAACGGTAAATACCTTCAATTTTCATTTCACTCTGACGCCCGGGCGGAGCATCTAAAATAATAGATGATCATTCGTCAAAGTCCATTTACACTAAAATTTGTAATATTTGTCAAATATAGGAATTCAATAAGTAATATTCTTCTTTTATCTACAATATCTACTCATTGACCGAAGCCTTCATATCATTAAGTATTATAAATATCATATATGTTAAAAACAGTAGGTATAGCATCTATTGCATCTTAAAATATAGATATAGATAAAACTTAGTGACCTCTAAGTAGGCAACAAAACCCCGAAAACAAGATCTTTAAAAAATTCAAAATCGAAAATTAATCAGTTTTATATTAATGGCCATTTCATTTACATAAAGTTAATATTTTGTCAATTTTAATTTGTTTTATCAATTTTGAATCACCTTCAAAATATCTAGGTAATGTTTGATTAATTTATATATATATTATATACCTGTTTAAGATATATTGTTAAATTATATATATGTACAAATCGTATATATTTTGTATTTACCTTACAATCCTATTGCGTTATTTAGTTATTATTATTATATTGCGATATATCAGCCTACCTATCTAATCTAGATGAGACAGATAGATTAAATAAGTAACTAAATAGTTATATTTTACTAAATTTTTAATCTTAGTTAAGTACAACTTACAGTACGTATATCCAAATACCTGTGGATATCTCTAACTACCCCTCTGTTTATTTTTTCAATACATTAATAAATAAAACAATATATAGTATTATATTTCCCTACTGAGATACCTTCTCTGGACGGTTTGAAACTTATCTTTTTAACGACACACATATAGTTGAGAGTTTGTTAATTTATTTAATAATACCTAATAAATAATAAGAAAACATATCTTATCCAGCAATATTTAAACTATTTACCTACCTAGTACCTACCTAATTAACATTTTAACAAAAAATATAAATTTGTTAATCATCAAATTCCCTCTAATCGTCACATAAATACCTACCTGCCAAAGTGGAAATATTTTTCTATTTAAAATCTCTGTTATAACCAAATATGATATACATTTCTTATGGATTTACAATGTCTGGGATTAGGGATCCAATATAATTTTTAACCACAGAAATCTTATATTTGTTTTAAAACTGTTATTTCACGCAAACGAATTTGCAGTCGGATTATTATCAACTGACAATATAGGGTAGGTACCTACCCTTCATAAATATCATTAACGAAAGTAAAATTTATTTAACAGTTTATTTACTTATCAAACAATAAATAAAATAACTTTACCAACGTTATAATTGCAATATAATATTTAGCAGACAACTTGTCACCTAGACATAAATATTATCCGCAACAAAATTTATAATTTCTTTAAAATGATCCTGAATTTTTCAAACGACCTTGCCTAAAAATCGATCACTATTGTTCCAATTAATAATTCAATTATGTATATGTTTCATTATATTTATGCAAATTACGCTTATCAAGATGAACTTGGCAAAGCACCTACTTTATTGTCCGAGTGGAACAATTAGGGGAGCCATGTCTTCGTAATAGATATGGAACATTTTCATATTGTTAACTTTACATAAATATGTTCTAACAATTTCATAACATAACAAATCTATAAATACTTTTAGTTGTATAAATTGAAAACGTTACACAATAATTATTATGATTAACTAACAGACTCTTATTACAGAAAACGCAATATAAAAAAGAAAACACTGTAAATAAACAAAAAATAGAGGGTAATCCAAAAAAACTGACCTGTGACAGATCGCTGGGTGCTTCCGACTTGGCCGTGTTGGCCGCAGCCCATGCCTCAGCGAACGTCTCCATTGCACTCTGAAAGTCCATCTTGTCCATTCACGACATCAACATGCCGAAATTTCACACATGGGCCCGATACGGCGACAAGAAACGACGCGACACGTTCGCTCGAGCCGACCGGCGGCGCGCTACTGACGGCCGGCCCCGCCCAGCGAACCGCCCGCGTCGAGAAAAACCGATACGATCCGAGCCTCCCGTTTCAGCGCTTTTCTTTTTTAAGCCGCTATTTTAACGAGTTTTTTTTCACCCAAAGCCCGGCCCACGGTGGTGGTTGGGCGGCCTTCGGATTATTTACACTTGTAATTCACAGATTGCTACACTGATACTTAATTTGTTGTGCCGGAGAGGGTGTTAGGCGTTATCTCGTTACGTGATTACGCGGCGCATCGAGATAGGCGTCTTTGCGTCGGATCTCGTTACGTGTAAGACAATGCGCTCATTGTTATGATTTATCGCGATGCCTTATTTAATTGTACTAAATGGGTAGGTAAATTATAAGGCATCTGGTGAAATTAGTTTGAATTTTTGTCGTTCATTACGTGGGATACGGTGGTAGCAATTTAAAATGCTATAAAAGAGGCTAATTGCAATATCCTAGCGAATGGGCGATGCTAGGAGGCATTTTTATTCATTAAATAAATCACGCCGGCTTTCTTTCAGCGATGTAAGAAAAAATTGTCACGGCTTCGTATAATTTTGTACGTGGTCGTTTAAGCAGTATTACCTTCCGGGGAGGCGGCATTTTATCTTAATTTCTATAGCTTTCAGGATATTAACTGGCGGCTATGACAAATTGTAATGGTCTAACATCCAGCGTACGATGACCTTCCCTCATCGAGCGCTTTGATGAAATTAACCGTTACAGTTAATGTATGAATCATATCATATTTATAATGATTAAAACGACGCTTTTGAATGGCTCTCATTATGATGGTTATGTTTATTGAACTTTATTGATTTTCAGTCACTTTTACCTAAAGTAATGAAAAAGATTTTAGTTTTTGAGTATATTTAATAGGTTTATCCTTAGAAAACATAATCGTTGGTTGTATTAAGAAATTAGTAGATATGTATTTTATAATAAAATAAACCTATAATATTAATTATTAGATTAATAGCAATTAATAACTTAAAAAGATTAATAGAAATTCCTCGGAATGAAGTTTCAGAAGTACAATTATGTGAAACAAGTGAAAATAGTTTTCTACGTTAATAAATTTACCTGATAAATTATAGCATTTTTATACCTATTAGTCTGAAATATAAAATGAAAGTAGGTACTATTTTTTTTTTTATTTTTACTCAACGACAAGTGCGATCTTACCTGATGTCAAGTGAAGATGCAGTCTTACTTGGAAAAGGTAGAAGTTTATTCTACCCATATGATACCTCTGACGGTTTCTATACGCAATATCGTACCGGAACGCTAAAACGATCGGCGTCTACCAGTAGGGTAACCGATGCCTACCACCAGACCAGAACTAAGCCAATTTAGGAATTTTAAAATCCTGTACTGACTCGTGCTGGAAATCGAACCCAACAGGGCGAAGGCCTATTCTGTAATGATGTTTCATATGAATTCACCTCTATCTCTCTCTGTCTCACACGATACTACAGAAAGAGAAAGATAGAGGTGAAATCGAAACTCGAACTTTAGAGTTATACGAAACATTGTTACAGAATAGGCCTCCAGAACCTCTCTGTTGAGAACCACAGCACTACCAACTGCGCCACACATTGTTCAGTTTTGAATTTGGGTTTATGTTGCCTGTTTTGTGGTGGCACTTGGAACGGGGTTCTAGCTGAAAATCAGCGATGTATGCTCTTTACTTATGGGCATATAAAGCATATATCTACTCGTAGCAATATATTAAGCTGGGACCTTTTTGTAGGTTATGCGGTCCTACCACATATCACAGGATATTATTCTGAAATAATTGTGATGTGTGGCATATGTAGCAATAAAGATATTTTCTTCCTTTCTCTCTTTTCATAGAGGTCGTCAACAGACAGAAAGAAAGTAGATTTTTTTATTTTAAACTAAAAATGTTTGGTTTAATTAAAATCTCTAAAAAAAATCTCATGTGCTGTAATTTAAATTAATACAAATTAATTTAAATTACAGCACATGGAATTTTAACATTGAGGATTCGATATGTGAACAGCTTCATACCAAATATCAGAATACTGGTACGTATGAACAAAAAAGAGAACTCATGTCTACCATCATGCAGAGGAAATTGAACTTCTTTGGTCAGAGAAGAGCTCAATTTTTATTTCCAAGATTAATCTTGGAAGGAAAGATAATGGGCAAGAAAGTACCCGGTCGTCAAAGGAGAAAATGGTTGGATGACAAAGACTGGATTAGACTCCACTACCCACAACGCGTTGTGGATGACAGAAAGGTTTTTCGTATACTAACCGCGAAACTCCGTTATGGGTGTCATCCCCATTACGGAGTTTCCGCGTGACGATGACATGGCATTCGTCACACACTACGTCAAGTATTCAACGTCACTGCATCGCCTCTTTCGTAATCTGTCACGAAGCGAGTCAGTACAGTTTAGTTGCTGGGTGGCTCTACTGAGCTGTGACCTTTATTGTTTTCTTGGAATATTGTATTGTGCTACGAGTAAGTACAATGAATTTTCTCTAACTTTCTTGAAGCGTAGAAAAAAGATACTCGATTTTCAAAACCAATCTATTTATTTTTAGATTGGAAAGTATACTACACTGCCCAGTGTCCACGTCCGACTCGTGAGGTACAGGTAGTGGCTTGCACAAGGTTTCTAACTTCCTTCTTCAATACATAGATTATGTTTTCAGGGTATGCAGTCTATTTTAGTGTTTATACAAAGGGAACGCACAGGTGATTGATTCTGAATAGCTCAAGTCAAGAGACCGGACTTAAGGCCGAGGTTCTGTGATTGATCCCTGCTTGATAAACTGCTGTTCGCTGGACTGTTGTCGTGTCCACACTTTGCTTTGTTGGAAGAAAAATTCGAATACCTATTGATATTGTTAAAAGACATGGCTAATATATATATATATATATATATATATATATCTGAGAGGAGACTTGAGCTCAGCAGTGAGCCGAATATGGGTTGATGACAACGATACCTTTAAGTAGATTTACATTTCAATATTGCAGGTAAAGGTGCTTAGCACATCTCTTGGTAGACCTAACAGATTTTAAAAAATAAGAACAAAAGAACAGTAGTAGTTCTTTGCGGCATTACTGAGCTTCAACTAATCCCGCTTATCTATTACTATCGGTAAACACTTCCAAACATTTACGACTATCTAATATATATATATATAAGGCTCTGTTATATATATATATATATATATATATATATATATATATATAACAGAGCCTTCATTTAACCAGCAACCGTACTTTTCACACCGAATTGTTTTTCGTCTTTCTGTTAAATATACAACTATGTACTAATACAAATTATTATAAATCTTATTACAGCTCGTACGGATTAACCTGACACCTGGCTCGAATGATTTTAGTACTGTGTTTGTATGGATGTGTTTGGTAGCCAGGTTAATGCGCACGGGTTATAATTAATATAAATAATTAGAATTGATTTTATTTTTGTATATAGTAAATGAACATTAATTGAAGTTTGGACTCATGAGGCTCAGTCACTCAGCAGAAAATGGAACGAGTTAAGCTTTGAATATCTGTCAATGGGAGGGGGCACATAGTTCGAACAGTCAAAGCACTTTATGATCTCTAGATGGAAGATACAAATTGTGTAAATCCTTGCGAAAGGCCTATGTATAGAAATAGATAGAGGTCACCCCAATAATAATAATAATTTAATTACACTATCCCGCATTCCTCTAGCCAAAGGTAGACTGGCAGATATTGCTACGAGTATAAGCAATAAAACCGTCTTTGCTCATATTTGTTTTCTATGTTTTCTTCTGTTTTTTTTGCTGTTTTTCTTTTGTGCAATAGAGTATAAATGAATAAATAATTATAATGAAAGAAAAATAGTATTGTATGTTTTATGAATCACTCTCAAGATTACGTATACCTATACCTTTAAGCCGTGATAGCCCAGTGGATATGACCTCTGCCTCCGATTCCGGAGAGTGTGGGTTCGAATCCGGTCCGGGGCATGCATACGAGAGAATTATCTTAATTCTCTGCGTGTGTGAAGTGCCAGTGTGTGACCTTACCCCTCTCATTCTGAGAGGAGACTTGAGCTCAGCAGTGAGCCGAATATGGGTTGATGACAACGATACCTTTAAGTAGATTTACATTTCAATATTGCAGGTAAAGGTGCTTAGCACATCTCTTGGTAGACCTAACAGATTTTAAAAAATAAGAACAAAAGAACAGTAGTAGTTCTTTGCGGCATTACTGAGCTTCAACTAATCCCGCTTATCTATTACTATCGGTAAACACTTCCAAACATTTACGACTATCTATAAACATTAAAACAGACATTTGTGAAAGACAAGCTCTCAATAAATAGCACCGTTAGTAGTCGTAAGTAGGTCGGCGCAGGCTTTGTATCGAGCGACTTCTTTGTGGCTAAAACAATACTGAGACTCGCTCGGAGAAGCGATTGTTTGAGAGGACAAACATAGAGATATACCTTACCCTTAATTACCTGCTTACTTAAATCTTTAATCATAAACAGTTTATGGAGGTGAGGTTGCAGGTAATCTCTGTATCTACTGAACCGATTTTGAAAATATTTTAATCTTTAATAGCTGACGCCGCGCGATTTTACCCGCGTGGTTCCCGATCCCGTAGAAATGCCTTCCTCTATAAATGGGCTATCTAACACTGAAAGAATTTTTCAAATCGGACCAGTAGTTCCTGAGATTAGCGCATTCAATCAAACGAACAAACAAAACTCTTTAGCTTTATAATATTAGTATACCTAGATTACTTTTTTTTTCGTAATGAAAAGACGGTTAAACAAGTGCTTCCTTCCTAACTTCTCTCTTGACTGTTTTGCTTTTTCTGTAGGTAATTCGGTATACCATACGGTATTTTGAAAAAACCCCGAAGGTCATGAAATTACTAACTACAATCTCGATCATCAATATTCTCTTTCAGTGCGCTTTCATTTGAGACCCCACTCGAGTATATTTGCAGACCTAATGATTACTTAGTCTTCCCCAATTTCACATCCCACAACTTTTAAACGGCTCAATCGATTTTTATCAAACATGTTTAAGAACACTCGCATATAAGTCATCGCATATAATACGAAAAAAACTACATTGAAATCACTTCATCTGTTAGGGAGCTATGGTGCTACAGACAGACTGACAGACAGACACGTCAAACTTATAACACCGTTACGTTAAAAAAAAAGAAAAAGTCTGTACTTCACAGTCTGACTCTGACCTAGGGTCTCGTGATCCGAAATCACATGGCTAACCACGGCACCTACGAGACGAGGCAGTTGATACCTTACCTACCTACTTACAGTCATCATCATCATCATCATCAACCCATATTCGGCTCACTGCTGAGCACGAGTCTCCTCTTAGAATGAGAGGGGTTATGTCAATAGTCCACCACGCTGGTCTAATGCGGATTGGCAGACTTCACACACCAGAGAATTAAAAAAAATCTCTGGTATGCAGGTTTCCTCACGATGTTTTTCCTTAACCATTTGAGACACATGATATTTAATTTCTTAAAATGCACACAACTGAAATGTTAGAGGTGCATGCTCCGGACGGGATTTGAACCTCTGGAATCGGAGGCATAGGTCATACCTACATATCCAATCGGCTATCACGGCTTTACGTACAATAGGTAGATAGGTACTTTTATTGATGTAACTGTGTAAAGACGTATTAATTAGCACAATTGTTATACAAATCGGCAGAAATCATGACAAGCGTATTCAGGTGGTACGTACGTAACGGAACGTGACGCGTGTGTCGTCACCGAGCGTATGTCACACTCGCGTTAAATAGCATTGCGTAATATTTACCATATCGGTCGACCACAGATGTACAAGTAAGTGCGGAAAATTCCCGCCCAGTGAGTGACTTCGATTTGGGACGATTGGATTCAGAAGACATCATCTTAATTCTTGGCTGATGAGCGTTCGCTTCTGGACATGTGCCCAGTGGCATGCACAAGGTTTTTTACTAGGGTATGCACCAGTGGCGGGCAGAAGGTTGTTGATCAGGGTTTGCACTAGTTCAATTATAACTGAGAAAATGTGCATGAGATACCTAAGCACTAACAAAACATTTGTTTGGGTATGCAGTGCTTTAAGGCATGTATGAAGTGCACGCCACTGTGCACTATAGGTACGTACTTACACATTGTACAAAATGGAAAATTCCTTCTCCATAAGTTCATAATGAATCCTCATGGTAGGCAGTGCTTTTCTGCATCTATGAAGATCACGCCCCTGTGTGCCCTTGTAAGGTACTAAATACCTGACTGCAATCTCACCTGATGATAATCTAAGATTTTTTTTTAATTATTTAAAAATTATATTTGCCATATATTTATATATGACCCATATTTCCATTCCCCTCCAACAAGTCGGGAAATACTGTATTACGAGTGGGTACGAATAGACCAACGGGGCGGAAATCAAACCACCATTACCCCTCTGTGATGCATCCGACCGCTCTTACCGTTGAGCTATTGAGGAGAAAAAATAAACAAAGCTGCGATAGAAAATACAGCCAAAGGTGACAAGGAAATCTACAAAATTTCCATCTCTAACATGTTAGACCCCTAATATTATGTTCGTACCTGGTTTTACAAAGAGTTTTCCTCACACAAAGTAATCTGTCTATATCCGAGATACCAATTGAATCATCAGACATTACATTCCAAATACTCACTATAAAAAACCAGTAAGTACCTTTTCTGCGTATATAAATCTGGAAATAAATTAATTAAGTCCTAATATCTAATTATTAAGAAACTAAACAAAGCTGAAGAAAACCCAGCCAAATGTGATACTTATGGATAATTTTATGAAATACCTAAGCATGCATAAGTAAGGTGTCTTACAAAAGTTTCCATTGAAAACCCACTATGTTGGATTTTACATAGAGTTTTCCTCACATATCTTAATTCGCCTATATCCGATATACCTACCAATAGAATCTACCATTTAGCTACCTACTCATATAAATTTAAAATAAATTAAATAAAGTGCCTCAGTAGTTACACAATTATTAAGAAAATAAACAAAGCTGATAGAAAACCCAGCCAAAGATGACACGTTTTTTTTAAAGAATTATGCCTAAGTAAGGTGTCTTACAAAACTTTCCATTGGGGGAAACCCCCCCACTATGTTCGAAACGGATTTTACATAGAATTTTCTTCACATATCCTAATCCGCCTATATCTGAGATACCAATAGAATCGCCGGATATGGCATTCAAGAGCCTCAATAAAAAAAAATCATTTACCTACCTACCCATATAAATTAAAAATAAATTAATAAAGTGCATCAGTAGTTACCTAATTATTAAGAAAACAAACAAAGATATCCTATTCCAGCCAAAGATGACAATTTTTTTTTGAATAAGCATGCCTAAGTAAGGTGTCTTACAAAAGTTTCCATTGAAAACCCCCCCACTATGTTAGCAACGGATTTTACATAGAGTTTTCCTCACATATCCTAATCCGCCTATATCCGAGATACCAATAGAATCGCCGGATGCGGCGTTCGGCGCGACCTCCTCCAATAGAGGGGGGTTAGGTTTATCCTTTATCCGGTAGATTAGGTGCTCTCTGTCTGGCGGGGGGCGGGGCGCGACCACGCCCACCGGTCGATGCTCCACGGCCAGACTTGGCTCATTGTACCGTTATCTATCGGAGACGCAGCACGCTCATCCGGCCGTCACAGATAAGCACCGGTAACTCTGGTTTGTGACGTCACCCGCCTCGGAACTCCGACAATCGACGTCTGCTTAAACAATTACCGTGTAACGTGAATGGACTAGAACACTATGGCGGGCTGGCGTCGGGTATTATCTAGGTCACTGGTTACTGGTCATCTAGCATCTAAAATATCTTTTGAATCGTGTTATAGGTGTACCTATCTATCGCGGTGGATCCGTCACTGACCTATTTATCCGGTCGACCATTCTATCATAACCAACACATCTGCTCCCTCTCCTAGAAATTGTATTCTATTGTACTTTATGGATCGATACTTTAAAGTTTTTTTTAAAGAAAAATTCAATATTAGGCTCCGTTCACAATAGCTCCGATTCGAACCGAAGCGTCGCGACATGTTTACACGTTAAAATGTTTAAACTTTATGTCGAGTATTTAACGTCTAAATTTGTGTGACGCAGCTGTTCGCCGACTTGGACGCTAGTAGACGCTATTTTTAAGACGCGAATCGGTTCGCGTCTTTATAACATAGAGTTCAGTCTATAACATGCATAAAAATGTCGTGACATTTCGCGTTATCGCAGTGCTTTTGTGAATCATTATCATTGCTAGACGTAGACCACTTGCAACGACTTCCAAACACCACAGTCTTATGCCGCCTACATCAAGCCTCATTCTGTTACCAGTTTCATGTCATCGGATCTCCTAATATGGTCTAACATTGCGATTTCCGGTGCGGGGTCGCCATGCTACCTACTTCTACATTCATCAGTTCTTCGAACTACATAATATATGCCTCGCCAATTGCCACTTCAGCTACGCTACTCGTTGAACTAAGACGGTGTCATTGGTTATTCTGCGGATCGCGTTTCTGGATCACGCAGAGATACTACGAGCATTATCATCTCCTCGGCGGCAGTCAACTGCCGTTGACTGCTGCCGAACAGCAGTCAACTGCTGTCGTCGGTAGCAGTTGCAGCTCGTGTAAATGAATACTTAAGTGGGGTCGGAAATATGTCAACCTGCATTCGTCTCTATTAGGGTCATCTCATCATCCACTCACATCCCTTTACATACATGTCCTCTTTTCACACTCCATCCATCACTTCTTTGGACTCTAGAGTCTCATAACTCGCTTAACCACTGAGTGACTCTAAACCTTATGAGGCCCATAGTTAGATCAATAAGGTTCCATTGTGAATGGAGCCTTACTATTGATCGTATTGAAAATAACATGATAAATAAATGAAGTACCGTACCCATTAAATTGTTATTAAATTCGTGATCTATTCAAAGCATCTATCATGTCGCGGGAATTAATCTGCCTTCGTATTACTTTGTCGAGATAACAAATTCCCTATCGAAGTAGGGGGGAGGGTGGGTCGCCTCCACCACCCACACTTGCTAAGGTACTCGTAAAGCTAAATTCATACGTTAAATGGCTAAATATAACTTTGAATTCGTGATTACTTTAGTCTTTACTGCTTTTTTCATTAAAACTCAATTATTTATAGTACTTAAGTAGATAGGTACGAATACTGGCTTGTTCATCATCAGCCTATGGCTTCGTGTCTAGGTTCTGGGTTCGAATCCTGGGTCGGACTGTGAGATATTGAACTTTTCTTTCTTCTGAGAAATTCTCAACCCAAAAATGGGAAGTTGGTGGTGTTACGACCCTGTGCCTCAGAGAACACGGAGTCAGTACGTCATTGTCATTAAAATCTTATAGTGCTGATTAATCGTTAAAGATCAGAGAAGTTAAAATATCATCACCCCGCCAACCCTCATTGGAGGAGCGTGGTGAGTCTAAGCTGCAATTCTCCTCTTATACCCTGCCTTGGATACTTCGGATAGATCTGTAATTTCTATTCCAAGTCCGTTTACACCGTCAGTTTAAAAACAAACTCAAAAATATCGTCGAGTAATGTTATAATCATCAATAATCCAAAAAATATGCCCAAAAACGGATAACTATCTGCCGTATTCATAGCTCACCGATTTTCTACTTGTCAGTGAATCTATTTAGAACCCTATTGTGAATACAATACGACTAAAAATTAAAACTCAAACAGATTAAGTTTCTACACGATTGCAACCCGCTGTGAATCCGAGATAATCGTAAAGGAGAATCGTTTTGGGATTATTATTAATGAAATGTCACTCATTTCGAAATTTACCTGTGTTAGTGGTTTTTGAGTGTGAAATTGAACAAAAAATGTACGGAACAACAAAATATAATCAGAAATAGTTTATACATATGAGTAGGTAGGTACAGTAAAATTAAAATATTTGTAATGGAGTCGCTATATGTTTATCTATTAAAAGGAACATATTTTTAAATGTAAAGATAATCTTTCTACACCTCAACTTGGGAGTTAAAGACCGTTCTAGGATCACTAAGTATTATTTTTATTCTCTACAAGTTAGCCCTTGACTGCAATCTCACCTGATGCTAAGTGATTATGCAATCTAAGAGGAAATCGGACAAACTTGTTAGGCGTAGGATGAAAAATCACACCCATTTCAGTTTCTACACGACATCCTAAGTGGTCTATTTGTAAGTCAAGGTCCATTTGTCCGGAACGCATGGAGATTTTTAGTAGAAATTAAATACTTAACACTCAGTTCTATCTCATAAGTCTTATTATTAGCTTATGTGGTTTCGGATCACAAAGTAAGGTAAAATGTAAGAGTTATTAAATGTTCGAATAGACCTCAATAAGATTCCGGAAATTCTTTATTAACGTTAAAACATTAAGTCAAATTTATTTTATTCTCATGACATCTAAATCTAAGTTAATATTCATAACATTTAATTTAATTCTAGACATGCCTACTCAAATCTTAGTTTTAGTAAAATTTAAAATCGATTTAATTTAAATTTTACCTGAAATGTCATATATTAAGTTTTACTGTTTTAGCAATGCCCTAACATAGTCTCGTTCACATGTGCCATTTAGATCAAAAAAGTTGTCTGTCTCCTATAAAAATGGTTGAGGTGTCATTCGATTTAGAATTGAATGTAGGGAGTTTTTGAAAAAAATGGAGGCCCACTCGTAAAAATTGCAAAAATTTTTTTAGGAAATTTCCTCTTCTTTTTGAATCTTTTGTGAGATTAGAAATATCTTAAATAGTTTTTGAGCTATATGTTAAAAACCGTACCCCTTCTTTTATTTCTAGTCAATTGTTTATAACTTTTGCAATTTTTGCGAGCGGGCATTCAATTCCGAATCAAATGACACCTCAACCATTTTTATAGGAGACGGAGAACTTTTTTTGACCTAAATGGCACATGTAAGCGAGACTAACAGGGCCTCCTGTAACGTCCATACTATTAACATTATAACAACCAATGCTACTAAATAAATAAAGGTGCTGGGTACGAGTCCTAGGTTCCATTGAAATATTTAGCTTTACTTACTTTCAAGACTTTAATTAGTTTAATTCTGAGAAAAAATCTCAGCAGAATTGGGAAGTTGGTGGTATGGTATGTATGGTAGATAGCCGTGATAGCCCAGTGGATATGACCTCCACCTCCGATTCCGGAGGGCGTAGGTTCGAATCCTGTCCGGGGCATGCACCTCCAACTTTTCAGTTGTGTGTATTTTAAGAAATTAAATATTACGTGTCTCAATCGGTGACGGAAAACATCGTGAGGAAACCTGCATACCAGAGAATTTCTTAATTCTCTGCGTGTGTGAAGTCTGCCAATCCGCATTGGGCCAGCGTGGTGGACTAATGGCCTAACCCCTCTCATTCTGAGAGGAGACTCGAGCTCAGCAGTGAGCCGTATATGGGTTGATAACGACGACGACGAAATCTCAGATCTCAAATTCTAAAAAAAACCCCCTGCAGAATTGGGAAGTTGGTGGTAGGTATTACAGCTTCCTGTTAGGAAAATTTTATCTAAATTAGTCCATCCCTTTACGCACTACATTGTCACAGACAGACAGAAATACACAGACAAAACTGTTAATACAATAAATAACACCCCTCATAATCTTGAGAGGTTAAAACTCCCAAAACGCAATGATAAAATGCAATATTTCCTAGTAATGCACCCAAACCCAAAATTAAACAACGCCGGTTAATCTAAAAATCAACTAGAATGCGTCGAATTTGACAAGTCATTGGTTTTTTATCCCAACCAGATTATCTGGTCTTACCCCACTCGATCAATCTTATCGAAGTTAACTATGACATTACAAATTATAAACGTCATATGTTTCTTGATAAATACATTTTATTTTAAACCTTATTTATATAACAAAAACGGTGTAAAATAGCATGTGTTAGAATATTGGCGGTGGTGGAGTGATGGCTGGATCATCATCGGATTCCGGGAAATTCGCCCCGTGTGAATACCTGCCCTTACAGGTAAGTGACAGTGGGCTATGAAAGTTATAGAACTGATTTTGTCATAATTTAATGTTTGTAGGCATGTATCATTATTCGTATATTTGTTCTATACATAGGTGTAACATAGTGTTCTTATTTTTAACAAACGGACGCCCACGACTTCGTCCGCGTGGAATTCAGTTTTTCACAAATCCCGCGGGAACCATGGATTTTTTCGGGATGAAAGTAGTCTATGTGTTAATCCAGAACAAAATCTATTTCCATTCCAAATTTCAGCCCAATCGCTTCAGTAGCCGCAGCGTAAAAGAGGAACAAACATACTTACACACTTAAACACAAACTTTCGCCTTTATAGTATTAGTGTGATTAGTGTGATAGTGTGATGTGATATCAATAATAATTGGTTGCACTCTATTGACATATCTTTGTGATAATAATAGTATCTAAATGTGGTGTTGCCACAAAGCAAGTTTAATAGTTCCATTTTTATTAACTTCTAATCTTTTATGTCGCACTACAGAAGTACCTAATGCTCATCTGGTAATCGGGCAACCTATCTTTAGGTAGGTTTGTGTAGAATAAACTTGTATCTATTACTTCATTTTAGAACACGACTAAAACTCACGTGACATAAAGTTTGATTCACGTCGCGTTGCAAGAGCCAGCTCATGATTAAGGGCCCTGTATGGGTTCAAAACTACTCGAGAATACTCCAACGATGTGTCACATGAGTTTTAGCCGTATTTTATAATAAAGTGACATTAATAACACACACGATAATTTGAATTCTAAAATAATCTTGTATAAGTAACTCTTCAAGTAAGACCGCTTCCATCTTAGCTTGCATCGTCAGTTAGATTGCATTCAAGAGCTAACTTGTCATAGAATTAAAAAACCTTGCGGTACTACAGTGGGTAAGGTTTTAATAGGCCATTCACAGGAAGATAGAGTAGGCTATTGAGCAAACATATAGGCTACTTTTTATTCCTGAAAAATCCATGGTTGATTTGTGAAAAACTGAAATTCATGAGCATCTGCTAATTGATAATTAGTTGATTTTGACGTGACAACGTCTTATAATTCGATGAAGCCAGATGCAAACTCGAAAAAAAGATGACGTCATGCGTCGTTCCCTCGCTCTAGGGTTGCCACCTTTTTTACAAGAAATAAAGTATATCTCGCTCTAGGGTTGCCAACTTTTTTTACAAGAAATAAAGTATATTCTGGTCTATGAAAATTATTAAACCGGAATTTAAAAAAAAAATTGTTGAAAAATGCAACCATACCATCAGTATTTTCTTATGACGTTGTCACGTTCAACTATCGTCAGTAAACTGACTTTACAGACAACCGATTTTTTTTTTTATTTCAATTTAAAATCGGCGGGCTGTCTGTTCGGCATAACTCTGTGGACGTATGACTTGCTGTTTGACCACGTAGGCCGCGTGGCCTTCGCCTTATCCCATCCCAACCCATCTCGAGCTACCCTTGAGCAAATACGCAGTGACCGCGCGAATCTCTCCACTAACCAATTAATATCGCTCTAAATGTTATGACTAGGGATTATGACTTCGTGGAAAGTGTTACTTTTGGTCGAAATTTTATTTTATTTAATTTTATTTTTGAGATTTTGAAGTCGGTTCAACTTTTTTGTTAAAAATTTTTTATTTTTTGTTTTTATTGTCCTAGCATAGCACTTGAATGAAAGCGCCACAGTACGAGCAATTTCGTTATTTTCATTTTAACACAAAATTACTGAACCAATTTTCATGAAAATTAAATGAAATCTGGAAGTATACTCTTTCAAACAAAAAATATTTTTTAAAATTGGTTAGGAAATTACTAAGTTATGAGGTGATAAACAATTTTTAAAAAAAACATACGCATCGAATTTAGACCATCCTCCTTTTTTTGAAGTCGGTTAATACATAAAATTTAATTATCTGTTTTATTGCGTCTAATTTTAAATGAAAAGCTTTACACTGTATACGTATACGAAAATTAAAGTTAAAAGTATTTTTTAATAAAGTTGGTAAAGAAGCCCACCCACTCGCATCATGGTGGGCAGAATTGGAGTATTTAGTACTTAGACCCACCACCCATCTAAGACTAAATCCTGTTACGAGGGCCTACGAGTTCCATCTAACAAACTATAAATATACTAAACTATCTATATGTTATTATAAACATTGTCTGTTATTTGCTGATAATAATTCTTCAATGTCATGATTACAGTTTTTCGTTTATAGGATACTGATTTGACTAAACCTAAAGATTCTATCTTTAGCTTTATTATTTAAACTCAGATTAAAGTAAACTATTTACATTTTATAATTAATTTAAATATTATAATTATATTAATTTCATAATGTTAGACTAAGCCGTAAAACTGTTTAATTAAAAAGTAGTTGTAAGATACAGAAACCATTTTGAATTGTAAAACTGTTTGAGTCATAGTCGGTAATTATTTTGTCGTCTGGTGGTCAGTCGAGCGCGATCTTTGTTGGTGATAATACACTTTGTTGGGACTATACGAAGATTTTCATTGCTGAATACACATTCCTGACGTCACGCTGCCCGTCTCAGTAATATTTCAGAAGTGGTATGCAAATGGACTCAATTCTCGGACCATACAATAAGGGACACGGAAAAAGAAGGCGAAGCCATACTGATGTATCGACCGACGAAGAAGTACCTACCCGACGAAAATTAACATTTTTTTTTACACCCTGAAGAAATATATTTGCCGAAGAAACGAAGAGTTAACCACCTGGAGGCCGATATTGTACCTAAATTTGACCCAGAGAAGAAAAATACGAACGTGATGGACTGGTTTAATAAAATTTACCAGCTGGGTGATATGTATACATGGAAGGAAAGAGATCGCATTTTCGTCATGCAAGTTCATCTCCGCGGCGTTGCCGGTCACGAAGCCCGAGACTGCCGCCGCTGCGAAGTCTGCCTCCGCGTTGGCCACAAGGCTGCCACTTGCTGGTTTGCTGCCGGCGCTGCTGGGAGTACGGTGTCCAGAGAGGAGCACTCTGCGTAAACTTCACGAAACGTTACCCGGGTACGTAATGTTACATTTAACACATTCGATATTTTATCTGATTTGTATAAAGAACGTATCTTTATTGACGGAGTGCTTACATTGACACAGGAAGTAAAGTTAATATTATAGCACTAGAAATAGCTACACATTTAAAAACTTAAAATCTTAACTTCAAATGTATTGATGAAAGGTTTTGGTGGTTTGCAAATCAATTCTTTGGACACGGTGCATATCCATGTAGATATAGACGACATATATATAAACAGTAATGCTGAAATAACCAATACAAATTGAAGACTTAAACATTGTAATAGGTCAACCAATTATAAATCATCCGAACTTGACATTAGCACAGTAGATATAACAAGCAGTATAATAACTCTGCCGTATTTTTGAAATAAATACCTACAGCCGCGCGCTCCGTAAACATGTGATAGGGCTGCCCGCCTCCAGCATTTTAATTACATTTGCCAACTTTGTGTTTCCATTTAGTTATGTGATTGTAAATATACTTTTTTTTAAATAAACAAATAAAATAACTTAGTAAATTGTAGTAAAATAGGAAGTGATCAATAAAATGCGTGTTGTTCTTTGATTGGTAGCTTTAAATAAGGCTGATACTAATCAATGATCTTGAAGGACCTTCATATATTTATTTTGGTGATGCCATCTAGGTATTACCACCACACTAGGTGACCAAATAATAAAAAAGTGCGTAAAGTGCCTCGGGCCACGCGCAGAGTAGGGTTTCGTAGATAATGTTAGCACTTCAATCCCTTATGTAATGCACAAAAATACCGATAACGATACCCCCACACTATAGAATAGACGATAAAAAAATCGATCCTGACTTGGCATGTAGGGAAGGAACTACAAAAAACAAATTGAGACTGACCGGGTTCGCTAGTAGTTTAATAAAAAAATCTGGATAGGTATATTAATATCAGCTGGCTCTTTACTCTTTTTATTCAAATACATTAAAGTATGAGCAACACATTAATGTTGTTAAATTCAAACAACTTCTTTACTTAACTTCTTTATTACATTAAAATACAGGTATACAAAACATACATGTCATAAGATTTAAATCTATGTATTACATAATAATCAAAGAAAACAACCTAAATGAAGAAGTTAATAAATAATTATTTAATATTTATTACCGTTCACGTCTTTTACCTATTTACACAATTTTATCATTTAAGCATTTATTTATATATATATTTTTTTAAAATTATGCCTTTAGAATACAAAGTATTAATCAAACTTTATAAAAATAATAACTTTTTTCCTAGTCGTCATAATTAAAAAATCCAATACACTGCGTTCGTCACCGCGGCACAGTCGCAACGATCTTCACCCCACGATCATCCCACGTACGAGGTGCGTAGGTATAGCTCACGTTTCGACCTTTAGTATGAAGTCCAACTACTGGTTACACTGTGACATTAGTTACTAATTCCAAAATAGTCTACCCACGATTTAATAAATCGTTAATCGTTAATCGTTAAACCTAGCGTTATTCAAATGATTTCATAGGGAAGGTTCCTAAGTAATGATTTGGAACTACAGCCAGGTTATACTTGTTTAATTTGTGCATAAGCAAAAAAGTATATCTATAACGCGGTCTATCATTTTCGATTTGGGTAAAGAATCTTATTTTATGTTGTGTGTACGAGTTTATTACAAAAACACCAATTTTGGCTTTTATGTATGACAAAATTCATAAGTACATCAATGCATGTCTGCAATTCTCCTATGCAAGGGGTAATTATGGTAAGCTAGAAAGCGCGTTACACCCTATAGAAAAACTACAAATCCGTATACACACTGTCCATGCCGATCATTTGGAGCCTTTTATCAAAACTCGTACTGATTTTACTTACATTATATTTGTGGTCATAGATTCCTTTACAAAGTTTGTGTTTGCTAAACCTGTCCTAAAACAAAAATATTAGCTGTGTAGAAATCATAAATGGTTTTAAAGAAATACTAACAGTATTTGGAAATCCCTCTAGATTTTATAACTGATCGTGGCGTATCATTCACAATTAGGTATTTTATGGAGTTCGTAACTGAAAAACAAATAAAACAAATGAACAAGTTGAAACAAACCAACCAACCAACAGAAAGTCAAAAGTACTAATGAACTAAATACTACAACAGAAAGCGAATGCATCTGGGATGAAAAATTAGCTGATGTCATTTGGGGTATTATTAATTCCCCACACGCAGTAACTGGATTTTAGTTTAATGTTTGTACATACTAATACTCTTTTAACTACCTACCCTACTACTACTAATAGTGAACACCCAAATTCAATTGATCAGCTAAAATATCGTACAGACAGCAAGCTAAACACTTATCGATTGCCACATGACTATTATGGCTACGATAAATAAACATAAAAGTTGTAAGAAATACAAGGTAGGATTATAGGAATAAGAATAGGATTTAGTGCTGTGGAAAGTCTATCTAATGATCACAAAACGCGAGTTACTAAAAAGATAGGAAGTTAAATACATGAAACCTTATAAAGTATCTAAGGCTAACCACTCTTTTACGATTATACTATTACGATTAATAGCATAAAAGGTATTAAACGATTTAAAAAATGTAATGCCATCGTTCCTAGAGATGCTTTTGCGACCAATGATATTAAATACTGTTAGATGTGCTACTAGCACATGAAAAATGAGGCGCTCAAAAGAGGAAATTTATAGTCAACTCAATGTTAGTTGTGGTCAACAACGAACGTTATTTAAAGAAATAATACCTAAATATCGTCTACAATGACTAGTTGTGTGTTCAGGAAGTGTAAAAACGATATATTCGTAAATATATAATGGAATTAAAGACAATATTGTGCATGTGTGCGCTCAGTGTTGTAGCCTATTATTCGGTTCTCTTTTACAGTGATTTTGTAGTGACGTAACCGATCTATAGTATAAAATTATTGTTTGCGGCCACATAAATCATCTGTCTCCGATAGCTCCTCCGCTACCGACAGCAAAGTTGAGTTACCGAGATAATCTCATTGGAGAGATAAGAGTAAATACTCAATAGATTGCAGTTCAATAATTCGTGTTAATAAAAACAGTGTTATTATTTTACAGTTACAAATAAAAACCATTTAATACAATGTAAGCAATTGTTGATAAACTGAAAACTTACTTTTCAATCTAAATATCTAGTGAACTCTTACATACTGCTTAAAAAATACAAATATCAGACAAACAAATTAATCTGAAAGAAATAATAAATAGAATGCAACTTTAAAATAAAATATAGAGTAATAAAACGAGAACAGTCCACGTGTATAAAATATAACATCTATGTGAATAAAATACAATATCTGTGTGTCTACAATATCTGTGTGTCTACAATAACTGTGTGACGATGATAACTGTGTGACGATGATAACTGTGTGACGATGATAACTGTGTGTCGACGATAACTGTGTGACATCGTGATCTGTGTGTCTTCGGTATCTGTGTGTTTACGATATCTGTGTGTCTACAATGCAGTATCTGTGTGACTAAAAATAAAAATAAAAAAAAAAATCTTTGTGACTATGATATAATATTTAGAAAACATAACTAAATCTGTGTGTTTACAGTGCAGTATCTGTGTGACTATGATATAATATTTAGAAAACATAACTAAATCTGTGTGTCTACAGTGCAGTATCTGTGTGACTATGATATAATATTTAGAAAACATAACTAAATCTGTGTGACTCTAAAATATAATAGCAGCAGCACCTTAGACAAGATCATAAGACCTGCAACCTTAAAATATATTACCTAGTAAATGAAACTAATCTGTGACTTCTAAATAGAACATTTAATAACTAAGCTAGATCTAGGGATGAATAAAAATTAAAGTATAGCCAGGCTCTAATAAAAAAAATGTAACTTAGTCGGTGCATAATTTTGAAGATTCCAGTAGTAGCCACCAACAAAGTTTTTTTTTATATACAAAAGAACATTTACGGTTCTGTTTATTTTACGTTTTTCAGACGCAGAAGAACCCTGATGCGTTGCCAGATCGCCGTGGGACACGGCTAATGCAGGATGGCCGAGTGTTACGAGGGCCTACGAGTTCCATCTAACAAACTATAAATATACTAAACTATCTATATGTTATTATAAACATTGTCTGTTATTTGCTGATAATAATTCTTCAATGTCATGATTACAGTTTTTCGTTTATAGGATACTGATTTGACTAAACCTAAAGATTCTATCTTTAGCTTTATTATTTAAACTCAGATTAAAGTAAACTATTTACATTTTATAATTAATTTAAATATTATAATTATATTAATTTCATAATGTTAGACTAAGCCGTAAAACTGTTTAATTAAAAAGTAGTTGTAAGATACAGAAACCATTTTGAATTGTAAAACTGTTTGAGTCATAGTCGGTAATTATTTTGTCGTCTGGTGGTCAGTCGAGCGCGATCTTTGTTGGTGATAATACACTTTGTTGGGACTATACGAAGATTTTCATTGCTGAATACACATTCCTGACGTCACGCTGCCCGTCTCAGTAATATTCCCTCTATCAAAAACAGGTTGACGATAATAACAAAAAAAATGAACTACCCAAGCTCTTCGTAACTATAGTAAAACCTACGCTAATGAGAATTTGTTTTTTATTCTTTACACACCCCTTTCGGTTTCTACACGGCATCGTACCGGAACGCTAAATTGCTTTGTGGTACGTCTTTGTCGGTAGGGTGGTAACTAGCCACGGCCGAAGCCTCCCACCAGCCAGACCTGGACTAATTAAGAAAACCTCAATCAGCCCAGCCGGGGATCGAACCCAGGACCTCCGTCTTGTAAATCACTGCGCCACGGAGGCCGTCAAAATAAAAAGAAACACGGGTTTGCTTGACACCTACACACTTGTAGGAGCTTATGAAGATCGATATGCTATTTTCTATACATTTTGTTGGTAAATGCGCTTTATTACTAGTGAATTTATATCGTAATTTATTGTAGCAACTCCTACGCTTTTGCCTTGGATTGTTAAGAGCAATTTCAAAGCTCGCTTTACAATATCAAAGAAGTCTTATCATATTCTTGTTGAGTAAAGAAATGTGTCTGAATAAATACTATAGAAAAATATAACAATTTTATATAACAACACCTGTAGAAACATAAATACTCGCTCTAACCTAAGTTTAGAATCATCATTATCAACTGATGGACGTCCACTGTTGGACATAGGCTTGTAAAAAGTTGCTCGAGCTACCAGCATCCAGCGGCTCCCTGTAAGCTGATCTGGGAACACCTAGTTGTCGGTTGACTATAACACCGCGTTTTCCGGTGCGGGGTCGCCTTTCCAGCATCTTGGGCCCCGACGTCGAACTATGTTTCCTGCCCATTGCCACTTCAGATTCGCTACTCGCTGAGCTACGAGTACGAGTATGTCGGTGACTTTCGTTTTACTGCGGTTCTCCTCGTTTCTAATTCGATCACGAAGAGAAACTCCAAGGATAACTCGCTCCATCGCCCGCTGAGAGACACTGAACCTGAATGTTTAATTAAAAACATTTGTTCAACGTTGTAGTAAAAGATGAGCAACAAAAATAATTATTTTATTTGGTTTATAAATGTTTTTTACATAATATATACGTAATTTATATTTGAATACGTGGTTTAATCTATACTAATATTATAAAGCTGTAGAGTTTGTTTCTTTGTTTGGTTGAACGCGCTAATCTCAGGAACTATTAGTCCGATTTGAAAAATTCTTTCAGTGCTAGATAGCCCATTTATCGAGGAAAGTTATACGCTATAAATTATCCTCGTATTCCTACGAACGGAAACCGCGCGGCGTCAGTTAGTATTATAATAAAGTTCTGAAATGAAAGCCCACCGATAAAACTATTGTACCAAGCATTCCCTATCAATAATCGATCGTAGATCGTTAGATGATCCTCAAAGCGTCGCGGAATTTTCATTGGTTTCGCACATTGAGTACGTCATCACTCGTAACATTTATCTTTATTCATGTTGTGGCTTGTGTTTTTACACTTCTAAAATGAACACGAAGGCATAATTAAGGAATGAAAATAAGAAAATACAGTAAATACTTTTTTAAGTCCACGTCCACTCACAGCATGCGCTTGTTACGTACTAAGATAAGATGTGCGTGCACGTCTTTAGGAAATGACATAAAATTGTGCGTTCTCTAATATGGAGGGCCCATCTAACAATTTATATTGATGTTATCAATAGCTTTTCGTTTAGGTACAAAATAAAATAAAAAATCATATTTATAAAAACAAGACTAATATAAAACAACATATTTTTAAAAATAAATTAAAGACATACAATCTCCGCCTACTAAGAAATACTTAAACGAAAAAATAAATCATGCACACTAACAAAATTCACTTGAGTTATCTTGAAACAAATTCACCGTAGGTACGAGTAAGCACGTATAAGTGGGTACTTACTTATTTCATAAACATAAATATTTTTCTATTTGCAATACGTTCCTCTAATACATTTTATTACGCCTCATTCGGCGTATCACATACGAATGGCGTTTAAGCGAGGACTTTATTATTTTTATTATTTTCCAAGCGGAACGGGCGCAGATGGGAGCGTTGAATAATTTTCAGATACGACTCCGTGGACCGATTCGCTTGCAATAAGAATTTTCTTACTCTTAATAACATGCTCGTACGTCTCGTGTAAAATATGTAAAGCGTTACGTGGCACAAAGAGATACTCGTATGTACGGAGCGTTCACATTTGTTGACGCCCGCTCTTCGGGTTGACAAAGTTTGATTTTTCCACTGAGAGGTAGGTACCTACTGTTATGTGTGTCGAAACTTCGTATATGGCATATGTGTCATACATAATATGCCATACCACTATAACTGTGGTATTGGTAACCGTGCTCGTAAGTTACGGGTGCAAGCGATGAAAATCTTAATAAAAATCACATATAGGTACTCGTAGTATGCATACTCGCATTGGGATCGAAACAACAGAAAATATATATGTATACATATATGTATATATTTTTACTGTGTCTAAACTTAACTACAGTATCATCAATAGGTACATATAAATTTTGAGTGTCTTACTGTCTCCTGCCTGTGCATTTTAAGAGTTTAAATATCACGTGTCTCAAACGGTGAAGGAAAACATCGTAACGAAACCTGCATACCAGAGAATTTTCTTAATTTTATGCGTGTGTGAAGTCTGCCAATCCGCATTGGGCCAGCGTGGTGGACTATTGGCCTTACCCCTCTCATTCTGAGAGGAGACTCGAGCTCAGCAGTGAGCCGAATATGGGTTGATAATGATGACTATAAGTGATTTCACAACATAATGTTATTTACACGATACTAAAACATAACAATCATTTTTTAATTTTTCTGTCCGTCTGTCGGTCCGGGCTAATATTTGAAACTGCGGAACCAATTTTAATGGGACTTTCACTGGAAGATAGACGAGGTAATTGGAGAATACATACGCTAATGGTGGTAAATTTATGGTGCTCGCGGTATTTGTGAAGACTCAGGTCACGATACCTAATGTATATCATGTATAATGTATATTTTAAAGTAATTACTTTGTATATTTACAGATATTTAATTGATAAGTAGGCTGAGCCGTGATAGCCCAGTGGATATGACCTTTGCCTTCGATTCCGGAGGGTGTGGGTTCGAATCCGGTCTGGGGCATGCACCTCCAACTTTTCACTTGTGTGCATTTTATGAAATTAAATATCACGTGTCTCAATCGGTGAAGGAAAACATCGTGAGGAAACCTGCATACCAGAGAATTATCTTAATTCTCTGCTTGTGTGAAGTCTGCCAATCCGCATTGGGCCAGCGTGGTGGACTATTGGCCTTACCCTCTCTCATTCTGAGAGGAGACTCGAGCTCAGCAGTGAGCCGAATATGGGTTGATGACGACGACGAAGTAGGTACTGGTATAGTATAGCCATAGTCGTGCAATACAGCGTTATTAGCACCTGGGACCTGCTCAAATACAACCTTTCACTTGAGCGCAGTTAGCTAATCTGACACTTATTAGCTCTACATAAAGACTATGTTGCAATACGTGAAGATTCCACGATGTAACGCTCGTATATATGCGTAGTCAATTGAATGTTACTTTTTCTCAGACATCCGCGCGGCTCGTTGGTCTAGGGGTATGATTCTCGCTTTGGGTGCGAGAGGTCCCGGGTTCAAATCCCGGACGAGCCCGATTTTTTATTTTAATTTTTTTTTAAATGATTCTGTAACATTTTCATAATATTGAAAATGCGTGATGACCCAAAACGATCAAAATACTTATTAAAAGATTAATACAGTGTCTTGGTTTTTGTTAAATTTGCAGCTTACAGCATGTGAATCTTACTTTGCGGCAAGGAACAATTAAAATTATTTTGTAATATTTTTAGTTCTTATGAAAAGAAGTCAGCACGAGCTGACTATTATAAAATTTATATTATTTTGATATACCTAAGTCAGCTCTAATATTTAACTTGTAGAGGAAAATACGCAAGATTTTACTTCATAAGTTAATTAAGCAGTTTCTCCAAACAAAACTTATTCTTTAACTTATGTTTGATATTTTTATGTTAATTAATATATTTTTATGTTAATTAGTTTTTTTCGCCAAGCCTCTTGACCAACATACTTCCTTGTACAGTTACTTACTATTCGTCAAGTATATTACCCCAAGTAAATAATTTATTACTTACTAGCAGTCGCCCGCGACTTCGTCCGCGTGGAATACAGTTTTTCACAAATCCCAAGGGAAATATGGATTTTTCCGGAATGAAATGAAGCCTATGTGTTAATACAGAGTGAAATCTATTGCCATTCCAAACTTTCGCCTTTATAATATTAGTGTGATCTACTTCCGAGAATAACAATCATTAAAGCCAATTTAACTGCTGCACCAACTCATGTTGGTGATCTAGTACTTACTCTTTTTTTTAACTATAAGTTAGCCCTTGACTACAATCTCACCTAATGGTAAGAGATGATGCAATCTAAGATGGAAGCGGGCTAACTTGTTTGGAGTAGGATGAAATCCACACTCCTCTCGGTTTCTACACGACATCGTACCGGAACGCTAAATCGCTTGAGTACAGCCAGTCTTTGTCGTAAGGGTAACTAGCTGCACTATAGTATTGCGTACGCCATCTTCCATAATATTCGCAACCCTGTAAACCCTCATCTCATTTCACGCGAACAAAGACGCAGAAACCGTCTAGTAATGAATAATATTCAGCCAAATCTCCACCACCCTTTCATTAGCGAACCAATACCCGTTTCCCAAACATCAGAAAGCATTAAAAAAGACATCTATCTAAGAGTACATCATGAGCGGAACTGTACCGATCCTTCAGAAGGAGAAATGTGCCGGCTAATGATTTGCTAACGACCATGTTTATTTTTTAATGCAGCGATGTTACAGATTATTTCCTTTGAGGGTATTTGATCGCTGATATAACGGGATACGGGTCGTCGCTTTCCCATTTGTGAGCCTGTTCTTTTGGAAATTACTGGCCTGGGAGGCAGTAAATAAAATATTTATGGCGAAAACGGGAAATTTTCCACAAATTTGTTGTAGATTCTTAAAAAAACTCGTCAAACGTCAAAAGTTCCATGCCCTATATATACAACAAGAGCATAAACTATTCAGACCTTCCTAATTTTATTTAAACTAGCAGACAGTCAGCAGCTTCACCTGCGTAGTTACGGGAATACGGGGATAAAATATAGCCTATGACACTCACAAATAACGTAGCTTTATATAGGTAATAGTACATTATGATATAAGTGCGGTAAGTTGAAAAATACAGCCGCGGCGATATTGCTAGCTCGAGCCATAGGCGAGGGTTACAAAAAAGAAGAGGCTGTATTTATCAAAGTGCACGTACCTATGCCATACGACGTTTATAACATATTTGAACACACTTTCTGAAAATGAATTTACATATGATGAAATTTTGATACTTGATATATGATATTGAGTATCTATCGGTCGGTTTTTCAGACGCGAGGATTGAAATAGCCTTTTTTAACCGACTTCCAAAAAGGAGGAGTTATACGTTCGATTGTAAGTATGATTTTTACGTTACCTTCGGGACTTCTAGTGGTGTCGAATTAATAAATTGACGATGATGACATATTACCATAATATCTCCCATATGCCCCACGAACAAAATAACTTACACCTTATTTTCAAAGCTCATCCCAGGACTCGAAATAATATCCTTAGGATCCAATAGTCCAGTACTGTACTTACGAGACAGTCACTAATTAGCAGTTTTATTTTATTTCCCAACAATCCTTCTTCTTCTTCTTCTTACAGTGCAACTAGCGAAGGTCGGCAGTCAGGTTCTTGAACTCGTCTCTATCCTTATACCTCGACGAAATAATTTTGCGGCGCTCGCGATCCCGGTCCACTCTCTGATGTTTCTCAGCCAAGACTTCTTCCTGCGACCAACGCCTCTTCTACCTTCATATATTCAAGTAAATATACATGAAACTTCGAGCTTAAAAATGTATAGCTTGTTATACCTAACCAGCAATATAATTAAAATAACAACAACAGCTTATAATTTAAACAAAAGCACCAAACCATGCTCGGAAGCAATCCGTTTCTACGAGAAAGTAAGTACCTAAATAAAGTATACAAAACATAATTTACAGCCAGTTTTCCAACTCGACTTTGCATTCGGACATTTGAATGTTTTAACATTACCTACTTAAAATATCTAAGTTGCCATCTCGCCTCTTATAGTCTAAGCGCCCAGCAGGCGAATTCACTATCTTTGATGTTGGCTAGATGACATACACGAAATTGAGATTGTATGTAAAAATGTCATCCTGTGCTTACTGGTGGATATTACACAGTAAAGGACATTTTGTCAATTGATTTTATGTTGATTTTTATTGGTTGATAATAAAGACCAAAATAGTAAATAAGTCAGCTAAACATATTTTATTAAGAGTGTGCAATATGTAATTTGGTGGTTACAAATGGTTCTGGATCTTAGATTCTGGAAAAGTTAGGAGCCTGATATTTGGGTAAATGATATTTCAAAGTGTTAGCTTCCTTATGACTATACAAAATATACAATTTGTAAAACTTTTCTTGATAGTTTATTTTTTGAAAAATACATGTTTTGCTCACATTTTGCTTTCAATCTCAAAAAAAACAAACTTATTTTCTTAAATTTTTGTTTTGTATAGAAAATTAGGTATATACCTTGAACATGGCCATTTTTTTTTTTCGTTATGTTGTTTAATTTACTTGCAATTAGGTAAAAATGGCTTTGGCGTCATAAAATTTGCGTCGCGCGTCAATCGCTCCGTGTTTTTCACTTACGTGAAAGTCATAATTCGGCGTCTCGTTTGCTCTTCGAATTTTATCCATATCGTATCGACGCGCTGTGCGCTCTTAAGTTAAATTGATTACGAAAGTTTAATACGTTTATTCTTTAGTTTAGCATAGGATTTTTTGCAGTCTGTGCTTAGCATTTAGCTAAGCACAGACAGCAAAAAATCCTTGTGGAGCCTCTAATCATGGTTTATTTTAATAATATTTCTGGACTGGCTATAAAATATACGGCTCTGGGATTTAGCTTTTTTAAGCTAACATAATAATAATAGATAGATATAGGTACATATTACATACGTTATCTAACTTACACTTTGTCATCGCCATTAACAACCCAAACTCGGCTCACTGTTAAGCACGAGTCTCCTCTATCACACATTATTAAATTTCTTCAAATGCACAAAAATGATAAGTTGGAGGTGCATGCCCCGGACCAGATTCGAACTTACGCCCGCCGAATCGAAGGCAGAGGTCATGTCCACCAGGCATAATAGCATAGAGTCAGTTAATTAAAACTTGCTACCGGCTCCTCGTCCGTTGCTTTTATTCGAGGGAACAGAATCATCTTAATGCCTGTAATTATACGGATTCGGCGAATTACTCGGCCATAAGTAAACAAACGAAATGCCCTATTTACAACCGTAAATTTCGCGAGCAGCTCTCCGGGAAAGTGGGCTTTCTCCTCTGTTTTTATTTCCCCTTATATCTAAGTTAAACGTTCAAAATGTAAGTGCCGCGTATTGTTATTACGATCTATTGTTTGTATTCACTTTGTTATTAACTTTTGTCATTCGATTATTTAACCAGCAGGCTAATTCACTATCTTTGACGTATGCTTGTTGACATATATTTGAGATTCTATGTAACAAATCTCATCCGGTGCTTACTGGTGATATCATACAGTACCTATGTAGATGAAATTTTGTCACTTTATTTCATGTTTATTTTAATAGGTTGATAATAAAGACCAAAATAGTGAACAGGCCAGCTGCAGGCATTCTTAGTCTTAATTTATTTCAAATAACTAAAATAATTATAACAAATGCACACTATACTCCTATGGATGGCAAGACTTATCATTTGGCCCAAAGGACTTGCTAAAAATTGATCTTTGCTTGCAAAAATCTTTTCAGACATAAAATAAAAAAAAAATTTAGTATCTGATGACCTAGGATAAAGATTAATAAAGATTGTTTTTTTGCCCTACTATATATAGGTAAATTTTGCGAGTTTTTAAAGGGTTAACCCCTCTGGATCTACTGAACTAGTTTTGAAACCTCTTATATCAATACAAAGCTATATCTTCACCGAGTAACTATCCTATCAATAGTTTGAAACCTATTGCCAATATACGAGTACAAACATACGAGGCTACATACCTACATTATACTTACGTATAGGTACATACGGCGCGAATCCAGAACCTTCTCATTTGAAGTTGGGTAAACGTAATAATGGTTGTTGGTCAACTCTATGACCAAGTGCTAGTAGGCTAAGATTTCTATGGCCTTAAGCACGTGGTTAACAATTTCTCACGTTCTCTGTGGTAAAGGAAACCGTGGCTAGCAAACCGCTTCGAAATCATTCTATACCAGCGGTTCCCAAACTGCCGTCCATGAATTGTTACACACATCATATCGATTTGTGAATATAAACAAGCACCTCACACTTTTTTTCTGTTTTTAATCGAACTGATTAGTAGTAACTAGTAAAGCGTCTTTTATTAGTTAAGTATAATTTATTTTTTTAACATTCAGATGGTGGAATGGCGACCCTACATTAGAAAGCGCAATGTTGGTCGACCCTTCACCAGGTGGATTGACGACATCAAGCGAGCAGATTCGCTGGATGTGGCTCGGGATCCTGATGGTTGCAAGTCTTTACAAAAGGCCGTACATGGACGTCCATCGGCTGATATAATGATTATGATGAAGACTCAGATGCTAATTATTCACATGCAACTCACGACACTGTGCGGTAAAAATCGTGTGTTGCATATGAGCGATAGTGATTGTTCTCTAGATTTGCGTTAGATTTCATCTAGATTCGCGTCTATCTTAAGTAACCAATCCATACTCAGTAGTCCTGTGTCAGTGATACAAATTGTAGTTATTAGTCCGCAATGTACAACATTTTGATAACTGTTACCTATTTTTTTCACTTTATAGTAAACTTATCATAATAAAATCAAAGTGATCACTACTTGAAAATGTTTGGGAACCACTGTCGTAGACTCACTCTCCATGTTTATAATGGTTAGCTATAAAATGAAAGGGAATGTATTAGTAGGTAAAGCCAAGTAAAATTAGAGCACCTTTGTAGGAAAGCATATATCCGAAAAGTGATATTGATTCAAAGACCAAAAATGTGACATGAAATTGAACATTGTAGAATTAGAGTCATAGAGATAGAGAACATAGAGTCAACGTTTCCTGGGGCTGTTTTCTAGATAGAGAATGGTTTCTGAGTAAAACGTAGTTGTACGTAGAGAATTTTCTGTCGGATCAGGCCATCTGGGTGACCTTGGCTGGGATTTGACCGGTTTCCACAAAGAATATCATAAAGGAGGATGGCGAAAGTGGGAGTCACACTCAGAAGTGTCGTACACTCATACATTTGTATTTATTAAAACTATTATTTTATAAGATGCTTGTAAAAAAATATTGAGATTTTACAGAACGGGAATCAAGATTACTTCTATACTTAGCATAGTAAAATTGTTCTACTTGTTGTCTGAGATCGAAACGCTTTATCATAGTTATAAAGCAATCACGCAGTTGTATGCCAGCGGCGGTGTTTTTCAGTATAAAATTCACATTTATTCGTGTGCATAGATAGGGTACCTTCTAATTTTAAGGTATCTCTTTTCTCCCTGCTTTTCAAGATTGGTTACCATTTACTTTTTTCTTAGTTTGATCACGATAACAACTATTAATGGATTTCCACTATGTACGCTACTTTTATCTGCTAGTACCAAAATACATGCAACCTCGCCATTCTCCTTTTGTAATACTTTTGTTAGTATCAAGTATAGTCATGATAATATGGTTTGTAGCCATAATTTCATTTACGTTGCATTTCGCATATTTCCCCATATTCTCTGGCGGCTCGTTGGTCTAGGGGTATGATTCTCGCTTCGGGTGCGAGAGGCCCCGGGTTCAAATCCCGGACGAGCCCTTTTTGCAAAAATATTTAGCAAAAGTTTTCAAACATTCGTAAACCCAGATTATAAATTAAAAACATTCTTCAAGCCTATCATTAAATCAAAAATATATATAGCCTATAACACTCACAAATAACGTGACATTCTCTTAGTCAAAGAGTTTTATAAATCGTTTTAGTAGAGCCAATTCCCCATAGAACCTCACCAAATCACTTTACTTCTTTATAATACTTATTAGTGGAGATTAAGTTACTTTAAAGTTTTTTAAAGATTTTTATTTTAAACAAGCGCCTGCCACTTACGCGCATAAAATTCAGTTTGTCAAATCCCGTGAAAAAAATTCCGGGATAAAAAGTAGCCCATATGCTTAATAATGTCTGTCTTCCAGTGAAAGTCACATCAAAATCGGTTCAGTAGTTCAAATTAGATTGTTTATGGCTCGGGGTAATTTGAACTATAAACACTTAAAAAAACGATTATTTTGAAATGACTGACAAATACTTGTACCACACTAATATTATAAAGGCAAAAGTTTCTGTGTGTGCCTGTGTGTGTATGTGTGTGTGTAAGTGTGTATTTTTGTTCCTTCTTTGCGCTGCGGCTATTGAAGCGTTTTGGCTGAAACTTGGAATGGAAATAGATTTTACTCTGGATTAACTCATAGGCTACTTTTCATCCCGGAAAATCCATAATTCCCGTGGGATTTGTGAAATACTGAAATCCACGCGGACGAATTCGCGGGCGTCCGCTAGTTATATGTACTTAAAACCGTGTCTTTGCGGAACTCATGATAGGTAGTATGAAAAGCAAAGTAAATTCCCCGTTAGCTTTCCAACTAGATGGCACACAGTCGAGTCGCGGCTAATGAAATAAGATCCCTGCGGAGCTAAGGAATGGTGGAATTAAAACTATATAAATGAACCGACCCAGCGCCAAACGGAAAGCTTAAATGGAATTTCTCTACGACGCTGTGACTTTCATAATTTTGAACCAGTTTTCGGTACTTACTCGTGTATACAAGCAATATGAAAAACAGACAATGAATTAATTAATTCCTTCAGATATACTACACCAGTGGAGTGCACAAGGTTTTTAACGAGGGTAGGCACTATACTTACAAATTGTACAAAATGGAAAATTCCTCATCCAGTACCTCAGACCAATTATAGAAGGACCTGTATCGCACTCATAGTCACGAACAAAATTGTCTGTCATTTTCTGAGAAAAACGAGCTTAGATTTGGTATATATCTTATACTAAACTAGAAGTTTTTGCCCGTTTTTTACACAATTCAATTAAACAAAAAGGTATTTTTACGGAGCTTTTTAACCGACAAACACGATTACAACTACTTAACATCGATTCTATAGAGACAGTTGTTATAATCGCATTGGATCGTTGATCATATACTTTGACAGAAAAGTAACATGTAGCGAGGCAGGTCCTATAAAATAATAATTGGTCTGAGTCCAGTACAGTTCCTCAGCGTACCTATGCATTGAGTTTATGCATATATAAAGAGCACACCAATGTACAACACCTACTTTTTTAAAGTATTTCACAAGCGGATTGCTGTATTCAAATCTCTTTAGATCGGAAGACAGCAACCATTACCTTTTTTAGGGTTCCGTAGTCCACAAAGAACATTTATAATTTCGCCATGTCCGTCCGTTCGCGCTTTTACCTACTATTATTAGAAATATATAAATGAGAATGAGTATGTACAGCAAAAAATATGAACAAAGTTGTAAAATAAAATCTTGAAAAATACTTTTTTAAATTTAGGTATCTTCCCTACATGCAAAGTGGGGTTGAATTTATTTTACTCGTGTATTTCATAGTGTGGGGTATCGTTGGATAGGTCTTTGAAAGATATGAGAGGTCTTTTACCAATTCTATTCGATTTAGGGATCCGTTTGTAAAAATTAAGCTTTTAGGAGCTAATTTTTGGTAAAGTCAAGTGTCCCCACTCTCTACTGGCTAAACGGTCGTTTATGGATACGTGAAATAATTTACGAAAGTACCTAGAATATATAATGAAATTACATGGAAAACTATAACAGCTAAGTAAGAATTGCTATTTAAAGTGCAATAGTCGACCAAATACACTTAAAAAGTGCAGTCAATTTATAAAAACCCATTTCGTAAGGTGTCCCATGACCATGCGAATGAAGTCGTGATATTCCACTTGTTTACAATTATAACTGTTTTTTGTAATATGTACCTAATTGATTAAATACAATCGAATGCGTAATAAGTTTGATCAAGTGTTTACACACAATAGTAAAGAAACGCAAACAATTTACGTTAGTAATTATACTCGGTCACGAAACCACAATCCACGACCAATTACGTTTATGATTTAATGTAATTAACTTATTGAATGTGTCACTCAATCGGCTCGTTGGTCTAGGGGTATGATTCTCGCTTTGGGTGCGAGAGGTCCCGGGTTCAAATCCCGGACGAGCCCGACTTTTTTTTACTAAACAACTTGACAAGAATTCCACGCGAACCTGCGAACGCGCGAATTCCTGCGGGTATCCGTATATGAAATAAAATTGTCGTTTTGGGATTTTAAAATAACTGTGTTTTCTGAAGGGAATAGAATAAACACTAGGTATATGTAAAACACAAAAGAACAGTTTTTACCATTTTTGTCTATCTGTCGGTCTGTCTGTTTATCGTTGACTTTAAATCCTACTAATACCTATTATAAACGCGAAACTTTGTATGGATGTTTGGATGGATGTTTGTTTGGATGTTTGTTACTCTTTACCGCCGCTACTACTGAGCCGAATTCGCTGAAATTTGGTATTGAGATATATTATAGCATGGATTAACACTAGACTTTTTATCCCGGAAAAATCCATGGAACCCGAGAAATTTGTGAAAAGCTAAATTCCACGCGGACGAAGTCGCGGGCGTCCGCTAATGGCATTATATGGGAAAGATAGAGTATATTGCTATACTTTATATAGAATACTTTTCATCCTAGAAAAATCTATAGTTCCCACGGGATTTGTAAAAAACTCAATTTCAACTGGACGAAGTCGCGAGCGTCCGCTAGTAACAATTATAAATAGGTATAGAATGATAAAACTTGTAATTTATATACCCAGTTGCGTGCATTTTATAAATATACATAGCCACAGGATACAGGATGCTCGGGAGAATTTTCCATAACTTCATGGTGTAGACAAGCCCACATATAGGAGCAGAATTGCATAACTATTTTTTTCTAACTAAAAAGTTAAAACTTTTTATGTTTTTATACAAATTAATTCATATGATTCCGACTATCCATGTAACACACGCCTTTATCTATCCTTGCATTTTAAAATACGTAAAACTTGACCACGTCTTAATTAAGATCTGTTTACAAAATGAATATTTACCCCGAAAATATTAATTTTAGAACACATTTAACATTTTTAATTAATTCGGTATTAATGAATATAAACCCACAGTTATGGCAAATACTCCCGACCACCCTGTATAGTTCCACTAGTGTGTGTTTAATTGCTTCAGGTAGCGCGCGTGAAATATGTCGCTACTTAGTGTTGTGTGAACTTGCTTAACAGCAGGAGGTTACTAATTCCATAACACTATATACTCTTACCTTAATACCTTTGCCTAAATATCATGTCGATAAATAGAAACTTTTTTTCGTGATCAGTATTAACCGATGGCTCCATGTGGGACCACTACGGTGACACCGGGGGGTTTGGGCGAGCGCAGAAGCATCACCTGATGAGACCCGAAGGCTGAAATAAAGATAGAGAACGGATCGACTCTCTAAGAGCCCCCGCTCACTTATTTGGCCGACTTAATCGGCCGATTACAGGTATAGCGATGTATGACAGCCCGCACATCTGTCCAACTAAATCGTCCAACTAATAAATTGGACACACGACCGCGATCACGCACAATTAAAAAGTAACTCTAACTTTAAGTCTAACTATCGCCCAACTAAAAATCGTCAGTGAGCGGTCAACCTAAGGGCGTCTCCTATGTTACCTCGACTTAGCCGTGACCTGAGTGAATCAGTCCGGACGCCCCTAAGATCGTGAGTTAGAAAACCCACGTCCGGGTGACGTTAGATATCGGGGACCTCGTCTTCGCGCGAAGACGCTGTGTAGTTTGTGATTGTGTTGACAGGGAAGCATTGTCGGTTGTCATGTCATCGTCTGGATCGTAAAGGACGTTTTGGGACGCCTCTGCTTGAAGTTAGCAATAACAAAGTATTATATTTTTACTTCAACAAAATAATTCTAACCTTGAAACTGTCTGCAAAACTTGCTTATAGTCTCTATATAACAGCATCAGGAACTATTGAATATATACTCTATATAACAATACCTAACTTGTCCCGTAGCAGGCGTAGCTCCAATCGTAGGCATATCAGTCCTAATTTCTTCAATTTCAGAGTTCCCAAGTTTCAACGAACAAAAAATTCAAAATTCATTTATTTCAATTAGGCTTAGTTTACAAGCACTTTTTTTTTTAAAGAATATTTGCCATATTTTTAAATATGACCAATATTCCCATTCCCCTCGAACTAGTAAATTGTCACGTGACTTAAATTCAATATTTGGTTTTTTAAACTATTTAAAGTTATTATTTATATTATTATCATTAACACTATAATATACTACACGTAAAAGGGAACTACGCGGGTGAAACCGCGGGGCGTCGGCTTGTTTTCAATAACGATAATGAAATATGTCGTTCGTTTTGTCGATCCTAGATAGCATTGTAAGACGGTGTTATATGGAATATTTTAAAGAGTTCAAAATTCAGTTCTAAATATATGCAATACAGGTTAAATTGGATTTCTGTACGTTATTTTCCAAAAAGTAATCGACGTAACAAAATAAGCAGGCGTTCACAAATCCGCATCGCATAAAACGGATTTTAGTATTCTTTGTATAGAACGTCATACAAATGCGTCCACTGATCCTTATCGTAAGGATCGCATCGAACGGATTCTATGTACCTACCATAAAATAAAAATCCGTTTGATGCGATGTGTCCGATACGGATTTGTGGTCATGAATAACGAACTTAAACATCAATTTAGTGTCTGTGTAATTTTGCTATTTTTTTTCTAAAAACTTTCATCACAAGTTTAAGTAGCGTCGTAGCGTATCGTAGAGACGTAGCCTCATGTGTATAACACAAATGAACAACAACGTCGCCAGACGTTCCCTTAGAGTGAAGCCACACGGTGCAGTGCGGCGACGCATTTTGCCGCATCGCCATACGCATGTGGCACCGTTGCGGCGCCGTAGCAAAAAGTGTGCTTGCGTTAAGGCGACGGAACTCACCGTCTGGAATATCATTGATTATTATATGCAGGACGCCGCAACGGCACCACTCCGGCGCCGCGCCGCGATCATACCGCGGAACGCACCGTGTGGCATATCTAATATTATAACTAATATTATAAAGCTAAAGTTTGTTTGTTTGTTTGTTTGGTTTACGCGCTAATCTCAGAAACTACTGGTCCGATTTGAAAAATTCTTTCAGTGTTAGATAGCCCATTTATCGAGAAAGGCTATCCTACTTCCTATTAATATTATAAACGCAAAAGTTTGTATGGATGTTTGGATGTATGTTTGGATGTTTCTTACTCTTTAACGCCGCTACTACTGAAGCGATTTGGCTAAAATTTGGAATGGAAATAGATTTTACTCAGGATTAACATAGGCTACTTTTTATTCCGAAAAAATCCATGGTTTCCCGAGATTTGCGAAAACTGATGATTTTAATAATATGAATGTTTGTTACTTCTTCACGCCTCTACTACTGAATCGGATTAGCTGAAATTTGGTGTTGAGATATATTATAGCCTGTATTAACACATAGTCTACTTTCATCCCGGAAAAATTAATGGTTGCCGAGGGATTTGTGAAAAACTAAATTCCACGCGGACGAAGTCGCGGGCGTCCGCTAGTAGGCTATATATTATCCTATATTCTTACGGGAACGGGAACCACGCGGATAAACCGCGGAGCGTCAGCAAGTCATACATATTTATATGCAGACCGCCGCAGCGTCACCGCTCCGGCGCCGCGCCGCAACCGCACCTACCGTGTGGCGTCTCCCTTATAGCATGAAATGAGCAGACATCGGTCCCAGCGGAGTTTTAATTTACGAAGTTATAGAACCACGTCGATTGCCAATAAGCAAACACTGGCAAAGTCGGAGTATTTAACTTAATTTTTGAGCCCAGCCGGGGTTAATTGGGCGAGGCGTAGCGGAATGTCGTCACAAAAGAAGCACTTAAAACGTAGCACTCGACCGGCTCAAAATAAACTTATCTCCGACGGGCAAGGGTTAAAATGATGATAAAAGGAAAGGTAATTCAGGTGGGCGCCACGAGGGTTGTGCAGATGATTGAATCAGACTCCACTGTTCCGCTAATGACGTCACTTATTGAGTTTTTGAACGGATGCGAGAGTTTCGCGACGCGGTGTTGTGTTACGTACGCGTACATTCTAAGAATAGGGAGGTGTAGCGTTTGTTGCTGCGCTTTTTAAAGTTATATAGGGATATTAACTTTAAAAAGCGTATAAACAAACGCTACACCTCCCTATACGGAATAGGAAGGTTCTCAAATTAAAAACTTAGTTTATAAATACTTCTACTTTGTCTGTGAACTTATAATTTGTCTGTGGGTACTACCTACCTAGTATGTCCTACTAATATTATAAACGCGAAAGTTTGTATGGATGTTTGTTTCGTTTTAACGCCACAACTACTGAACCGATTTGGCTGTAATTTGGAATGGAAATAGATTTCACGCATAGGCTACTTATCATCGGTTAAAAAATCCATGATTCCCGAGGGATTTGTGAAAAACTAAATTCCACGCGCTCGAAGTCGCAGGCGTCCGCTAGTTAGTATATAAAAGAATAACAGCTGATCGGCTGCTTATATTTTAAGCTCAGTAATAATATAATAAAAATCTGTAATCTGTAGGTAGGTATACTACGAATAGGGGGCTCTAGCGAGCAGTTTGCTATTAGCTAAGAAAAGGTATTAAATTCAAATTTCAAAAAGGCTAAGATTGTAAGCAGTAAACGGTTCACAATCTTACGAGAGTTCACAATCTCGGGAGATAGATTATAATCCAACTGTATTTACAATTTTACGGTTACATACACACAAGTCAATCGCCATTCTCCTTTGCGTCTGGGATGAAAATAATTAAAAACTCCTGAAAAATTATACTTATAAGAGAATCGCATGACTATTAAAATAACGAATCACTGTCAAAATACCTCCAGTAATTATAAAACGAAATAAATGAACTTCTCTTTTGTCGAAAATCGCCTTTGTTTGGGTGACAATGATATTTTTTTGCTACTCTGCATACTTACTGCAGAGTTCATTAAAAATATCCTTCAGGGAGACGTCAAAGAATTAACATAATAAATCTGCGGTGCCATCAATCAAGCCGCAGAAGTTCTTTTTAAGGGCTTCTTAAGCCCTCACTTTCATCAAAACCTACGCCTGATATGGCCATTACATTTTATCGTTTTAAAACTGTATCTTGTCTGTCTAATTTTAACTGTTGCATATTCTAAGCCAAGGGTTAGGTATATAATTTTGTCGTGTAGAAACCTAAATGCGTGTGGATTTTCATCCTCCTTTTTCCTCCTTAGTCCATCAACATATCAAAGAATATTATCTACATACACAGTACACATAGGTATACCTACTTGTTTGCTATGCTCAGGGTATCTCTGCGTAATCGAATTAAAACTGAGGCCTTCCGACGGCCTCCGTGGCGCAGTGGTATACGCGGTGGATTTACAGAACGGAGGTCCTGGGTTCGATCCCCGGCTGGGTCGATTGAGATTTTCTTAATTGGTCCAGGTCTGGCTGGTGGGAGGCTTCTGCCGTGGCTAGTTACCACCCTACCGACAAAGACGTACCGCCAAGCGATTTTGCGTTCCGGTACGATGTCGTGTAGAAACCGAAAAATTGTGTGGATTTTCATTCTCCTCCTAACAAGTTAGTCCGCGTCCATCTTAGATTGCATCATCACTTACCATCAGGTGAGATTGTATAAAGGGCTAACTAGTAAATATTAATTCAGATTACTAGGTGGACCGAGGACACCAAATGTTTGCAGGGAACCACTGGATGCTGTCAAGACTGTCCTTTGTCCAGCTAGACGTCCATCGGCTTGTAATGATGATGATGATAATCATCATTTGAATCATTTAGTGTATCAATCTTTTCGTCCGAAATTCCTCAGTGCCTGAAGACGAAAGTCTTCGAACAGTGCGTGTTGCCAGTGATGACCTATGGTTCCGAGACTTGGTCGCTAACTATGGGCCTCATAAGAAGGCTCAGAGTCACACAGCGGGCGATGGAACGAGCTATGTTAGGAGTATCTCTGCGTGATCGAATCAGAAATGAAGAGATCCGCAGAAGAACCAAAGTCACCGACATAGCTCAACGAGTTGCGAAGCTGAAGTGGCAATGGGCGGGGCACATAGTTCGAAGAGCCGATGGACGTTGGGGTCCCAAAGTGCTGGAATGGCGACCCCGCACTAGTAAGCGCAGTGTTGGCCGACCCCCCACCAGGTGGACTGACGACATCAAGCGAGTCGCAGGGATTCGCTGGATGCAGGTGGCTCAGTATCGTGATGTTTGGAAGTCCCTACAAAAGGCCTATGTCCTGCAGTGGACGTCCATCGGCTGATATGATGATGATGATGATGATGATGATGAGTGTATCAAGGAAGGTTTGTTGTACCAATGGTGGAACAGGCTTGCTTAGGCGCCAGTTCTCTTTTGACTTTAATAAGTAGATGTAATCATTTGTACATGGTATTTTAAACCTTAAAAATTATATATAGCTTTGAAAAACCAGTACGTGATAATTATAAATGTCATATTATTTTTAAACAATATTCAACAGAATTAAAGGATTATTTATTATTATCGGGGATGTCATAATATCAAATACGGCTGACTCCTGCGTGGCGTTGTAAGTTACCAGGTTTCAAGGGTCCATATAGAGTCTGGGACTCTACTTGGATGGTTGAGGGTCTATATATAAACCTACAACCCAGACCCCTGCCTAGGTAAAGTGTAGGCCAATAACTGAAAGTAAATTAAAGCGATTCAAAAACACAATTATTTCTAAAATTCCAAGTCTTGCATTTGAAAATAATCATCCAGACATGCTCTTTGGTACACTTTTCAAGACAATAGACAGAGAGTTTAGTAAAATTTTTAACTTTAAACGCATTAATGCTAGTCAAAAATTAAAGTTTAGCGAATGGGCTACTGTAGGCATTTACAAAAGTAGAGACAAACTGTACGAGTTGTACGAGGAAAAACAATATACTCAAACGCGAACTTATTTAGATTATGTCAAAAGTTACTCAAAAATTTTCAAACGTGTTTGTATTCTTGCGAAATCGTTACACATCAAACAGAAAATAATTGAGTCTGAGAACAAGATACAAACCACCTGGAATATAATTAATAGAGAATCAGGAAAAATCAAACCGCGGGATATCAGTTTTGAATTAATTGTCAATGACAAAAAGGTAAACACTGATATCGAGGTTGTTAATGCCTTTGAAGATTTTTTCCAGAATTTTCCTATCTTGTTAACTGATTCACTAGATTCGTCTGCTACGGAAGCCCAGAGACTATTAAGAGGCAATGTTAAAGAATCAAAATCAAAATCAAAATCAAAAATCATTTATTTCAAGTAGGCTCAGTTTACAAGCACTTTTGACACGTCAGTTGACTATTTGTAAAGATTCTACCACCGGTTCGGAAGGCAGGTCCTGCTGAGAAGATACCGGCAAGAAACTCAACAGTTGCTCTTTTGAAAAAGTCATACAGTATTATAATTTACAATTGATAACAATTACTGTTTACATTTGTTATAGTTTTACTTCCTGTGTGAAGGTGGAAGCTGATCCAACGGCCTCCAAGCATTTTTATCATTAAGGAACTCATCAATGTTGTAGTACCCTCGACTAAGTAAATGTTTTTTAACACATTGCTTAAAGCTATGCATTGGCAGGTCCATCACAGTCTTGGGGATCTTATTATAGAAGAGTACACCCAAACCTACAAAAGATTTTTTTACTCTTTGGAGACGATATGCAGAAATAACTAACTTATGCCCGTGTCTAGAGTGCAACGTTCTTTTTGAATTTCACCACATAACTGTATCAGACATTAAAAAATCTTTCAATTTGTTAAAATTAAAAAGAACCGGAGATCTGTGGGGCATGTCAGTGAAAGTAATATCTAATATAATTGATGTAATTGCTCCCCACTTAGCCATTATTTTTAATGAATGTGTGGACTTAGGTATTTTTCCGAACCTAATGAAGCATGGCAAATTGATACCACTTTTTAAATCAGGAGACAAATCAGATCTTAATAATTATAGACCGATTACAATATTGCCAACACTTAGCAAGGTCTTTGAAAAAATCATATTAAATCAACTTTTATGTCATTTTAATTTAAATAACTTGTTTCATCCTGAACAGTATGGTTTTACAAAAGGTCGCAATACAACTGATGCAGGGGCTAAACTTTTAAAACATATTTATGAAGCATGGGAAGGTTCTAAGAATGCTATTGGTGTGTTCTGTGATCTGTCCAAGGCGTTCGATTGTGTTGACCATAACACCCTTCTACTCAAGTTAAGCCACTATGGCATCAAAAGTGTTGCACTCGATCTCATTGCCTCTTATCTCAGTGATAGAACGCAGAAGGTATGCATAAATGATATAAAGTCGCACGGTTCCACTACCATAATGGGCGTCCCACAGGGTTCAATTCTGGGTCCTTTTCTATTTTTAGTGTACATAAACGATTTACCATACCATGTCAGCGGCATATGTGAGATTGTACTGTTTGCTGATGACACATCCTTAATTTTTAAGTCCGACAGAAATAAAGATAACTCTGACGACGTAAACCGTGCCATATCGCATGTGTCGCATTGGTTCACTGCAAATAATCTACTTTTGAATGCCAAGAAAACTAAATGTATTGAGTTTTCATTGCCAAATGTTAAAAAATTAGATAAGTCTATAATGATCGATGGTGAAACACTGGAAATGGAGAGTTCCACAGTTTTCCTGGGAGTGACCTTGGATTGTAAACTTCAGTGGGGTGCTCATATAGAAAAACTGTCTGGTAAACTTAGCTCAGCGGCATTTGCCGTGAGAAAAATAAGACAGTTTACTGATGTTGATACAGCTAGGCTTGTTTATTTTGCGTACTTTCACAGCGTAATGTCTTACGGTATTTTATTGTGGGGCAAGGCTGCCGATATACAATCTATATTTGTTCTTCAAAAAAGAGCAATTCGAGCAATATATCAATTAAAATCACGCGAGTCCCTCCGTCAAAAGTTTAAAGAAATAGGTATACTAACAGTAGCCTGTCAATATATATATAACAGTATAGTATATGTAAGACAAAATATTAATTTGTACAAACGAAAAGGAGATTTAAACCCACGTCTTACTAGACACGGGCATAAGTTAGTTATTTCTGCATATCGTCTCCAAAGAGTAAAAAAATCTTTTGTAGGTTTGGGTGTACTCTTCTATAATAAGATCCCCAAGACTGTGATGGACCTGCCAATGCATAGCTTTAAGCAATGTGTTAAAAAACATCTACTTAGTCGAGGGTACTACAACATTGATGAGTTCCTTAATGATAAAGATGCTTGGAGGTCGTTGGATCAGCTTCCACCTTCACACAGAAAGTAAAACTATAAAAAATGTAAACAGTAATTGTTATTAATTGTAAATTATAATACTGTATGAATTTTTCAAAAGAGCAACTGTTGAGTTTCTTGCCGGTATCTTCTCAGCAGAACCTGCCTTCCGAACCGGTGGTAGAATCTTTACAAATAGTCAACTGACGTGTCAAAAGTGCTTGTAAACTGAGCCTACTTGAAATAAATGATTTTTGATTTGACCCTGAACCGTCCAGCTAGGTAAGTATAAAGCGCATTTTGTTATGAAGCACTTTTTCCTTTCAATTGAATTGTATTGTAGGTCTCTAACACTGGCAACACAAACTAGGCCTTCATAGATGACTTTACCAACGTAGGTGTGAGCAATAATAATTTTATACTATAGATCGGTTACGTCCCTACAAAATCACCGCAAATGCGATCCAAATTATAGGCTACAACACAGCACACACATGCACAATTTTGTCTTTAATTCCATTATATATTAATGTATATATAGATTTTACACTTCCTGAACACACAACTCGATATTGTAGACGATATTTAGGTATTATTTGTTTAATTAAAGTTCGTTGTTGACCACTATTTACTACACTACATTGAGTTGTGTTTAAAGGAGATGGTCCATTTCAGGTCCACTCTATACCCCGTATCATTAAATTTAAAAAAATACAGGGTATTGGTAAAATAAAATTAAAAATGTTTTTGATTTATATCAAGATGGCGTCCTTAAAGTAACTATGACATGACATTTGACAGCAAACGTCAAAACGACTATTGCGTTGAAAATGTCATCAATTCGCCATTGTTACCCTTAATAGTATTGCATTTCTTGGGAGAGAATGAATATTATTTCGAAAGAAAAAATTGTAGATTTGTATAATCGAAAATAGTTAATATTTATATTTTCTTTTATTTCCGCCAGGGTACAATGACTGATCCTAGGCTTCATACAATTTTGGACCATCTCCTTTCCTCTTTCGAGCGCCTCATTTTTCATGTGCTAGTAACACATCTAACAGTATTTAATATCATTGGGTGTGAGTATTAAACTAGTTAAAGGCCTCCCGACGTAAACTTAAGGCGAGCTTACGAACACAAAGTAGCTACATATTTCACGCGCGCTACCTGAGTCCAAAACAATCAAACACACACTTACCGAACTTGAAGTTGGGCGCTCAGCTTAGCGTAAGCTTGTGTGAGATAAATTAGTGTGAACAAATACGTGCCAGTAATGGTACGAGATGTTAAACTTTGGGCAAGCGCAGACCGAGATATCGTACAAGTACCTAAGGCTATAGCTGCCTTTATTGTTTTGATATGAAAGGAAGTTTACTAATCAGTGGCGTATGCCTTAGAAGGGCCCTGAATCAAAATTAGTTGGGGGCCCAATAGACAAGCGGTAAATTCCGAAAAAATTGTTGAGTTTCTTCCCTAACTCGTTTATCACAAAGTATTGCTGTTTACTTCTGTGATTTCTGCAGTTTTGTTATGTTTTTTTTTTTCGGGAATCACTACCAGATTAAATAATATTGTAAATTAGTTTTTAACAAAATTTTTGCTTGGTTTTTTAATTGGTGAAATTTTTGGCCAATTTTGGGACCCTTAGGGCCTCTGTGGTCCGGGAGCCCCGTATCATTGATACGGCAGATACGGCTGTAGCTACGCCTCTGTTACTAATTTCTTTCCAAAAAAGAAACTGAGAATTTTTGTAGTAGATTATTCTTTTAGGTGCAGGTACGACAATAGTCCAGCGGGCGGATTTCAAACAACGGTGAAGCTTCAAAAATTAGAAATTACAGGCACATTACCTTATTGGTTCCAAATAAAATTAAAAACATGTTCAAAAATGACTATCGACAATTATTCGCATATTGTAAAATTATTCCTGTACATGAAAAAGTTGAACTATCTTTATTGATTGAACATTATTTCACAGAAAATTTAATAAAAAAATCAAAAACTTATTCAGCACGAAGACATGATAAAATAAAACTACTCTTACCTAACTATAATAACCTATATGGAAAAAGAAAACTTAATTATGTTATTCCTAATTTAATTAATCAGCTTCCTAAATCATTAAAAGACATTCTAACTATAAAAAATATAAAACAAAAATTAAAAGAGTATTATCTAAAACTTATCACTAATAACTATGAGTAACATAAGTATTACCAATTATTGTATGAACAGCCTGTATATACAAATATCACTCAGATGTCAGTTTTATTCACTTCATACCCACCTTTTCTGTTTTTGTTTACATTTTGTTTCTAATTATTGTTATATTAAGTTAAACGTAGTGTTTTTATGTATTTATGTGTAGTTTTAATTATAGAATTAGATTTCTCTTTCTAATTTTTATTATTTTTAAGTTCATAGTAGATTAGTATTATAGTATTATATAGTAGTAGATTTAATTACAGTATTGTCAACGGCGAAGGGTGCGCAGAAAAACTTTAACAAGTTTATGTCTGCACCTTTTAATTTTTATCATGTAATTATTATACAGGAAGAAATTTTTTTTAGTGCGGATATTTTTATATTTTGTACATAAACAAAATTTAATGATCACGTATTTTTTCTTTTTTTTTTTAACTCAAAAATAACAAAATTACCGTTAGCTAAAGTTATTTACTTTTGAACAGAATTTTAGGGTCACCCTATTGTGCGTTTATTTTATTTTCGTTTGATACCTAAAAGACGTCACCAGATCACTTTTAAGCTGAATATATCTGGTTTAGTAATAATATGTACATTATTTTGTTATTTTAGAGACATAAATTAAAAAAAAAAATTACATAAAATGTATCGAACTGTTTGTAGATTTATATTCTATTAATGATACAGAACCACGAAAAAAAATATCCGCACTAAAGACCGAATCACCCTGTATGTAATTAAATAAATAAATAAAAAATAAAAATTATCAACCGATTGACGTCCACTGCTGGACATAGGCCTCTTGCATGGACATTATATACAACTTATTCCTGAAGTTGACAACTTATTATCTAGATGCCTAGGTATAGTCTAGATATCCAGGAATACATTATTAACACCTGTTAATGACTGAATTGGACAACATATTATCGTGTTTCCCAAGCCTGAAACCTTTAGCTGTGGGGATGAATAACACTTGTAATTTTTTGCTTCAGTGCCAACCATTTCTTTTATAGAGAATATTGTACCGATGGCTTAATTCGATAAGATGAAAGAACTCCGTAAGTTCCTCAGACCTCCAGACGTAAAGGGTCAACGTCGTTAAAGTAGCGCTGACGATAAACTAACCTCACTTTTTGACCCTGTTTATAGTCGATCAGTGCTGCCCCCTAGCCAAGTGGCACCTCTTTCTACGATCGCTAACGCTTCGAAAATTAGAAAGATGTATGGGAATGACATTTACTATCGTCAGGTCACGTGATCAAGATCTGTCATACCCATACATTTTTCTAGTTTTCGAAGGCTAGGGGGGCTGTATAGTTTCTGTGCGGTACGTGGTGCAATGGTATCCAATCGAGTCCCTTCGTCAAAAGTTTAAAGAAATAGGTATACTAACAGTAGCCTGTCAATATATATATAACAGTATAGTCTATGTAAGACAAAATATTAATTTGTACAAACGAAAAGGAGATTTAAACCCACGTCTTACTAGACACGGGCATAAGTTAGTTATTTCTGCATATCGTCTCCAAAGAGTAAAAAAATCCTTTGTAGGTTTGGGTGTACTCTTCTATAATAAGATCCCCAAGACTGTGATGGACCTGCCAATGCATAGCTTTAAGCAATGTGTTAAAAAACATCTACTTAGTCGAGGGTACTACAACATTGATGAGTTCCTTAATGATAAAGATGCTTGGAGGTCGTTGGATCAGCTTCCACCTTCACACAGAAAGTAAAACTATAAAAAATGTAAACAGTAATTGTTATTAATTGTAAATTATAATACTGTATGACTTTTTCAAAAGAGCAACTGTTGAGTTTCTTGCCGGTATCTTCTCAGCAGAACTTGCCTTCCGAACCGGTGGTAGAATCTTTACAAATAGTCAACTGACGTGTCAAAAGTGCTTGTAAACTGAGCCTACTTGAAATAAATGATTTTTGATTTTTTTTTGATTTTGATCCATGAGGACTTCCTTGCGATAAAAAAGCAGCTTGTTACAGGATGTCTTCCAAACGGTTGCCCTGGAAGGTTTTGCTCTGTAACAGAAGACTTTTTACTTGACATCAGGTGGGCTATCTACTTTTAGCTTTAAATATATATGATGATCAAAATGTTTGAACCAACGTTTCTGTTCGCTGCTCCGTTTCAGAGCTATGATATTTTTATTGAGCAAGAAGTTCGTTTTAATTCCAAAATTATGCGCCTTCATTCGAGCGGGTGCTAATCCTCGGAATAAATTAATAGTACATTAAGCATCAATCGTAGTATTCGCATTAATAAGTTTATACTGAGAGCGGTTCGTGTTAAATTCGCCCCAGCCTCCCCGCAATTTATTTAAGAATGTTATGTAAATTTGAACACAAGTCTTTGATCGTCCGCATCAAAAGTCCAAGCGAAAAAACTTCCACTAGAGCGGAGAAAAAACGAGACGGGCTTAAGAAAAATAATGATTTAATCTTACTTTTCGCCGTCTCGCATATAAAAGCGGTAGGAGGGGGACACTGGGGTGAGAATCGTTTTTAATCTTTGCTTTGTAAAGGTGATTATGAGGGATTATAGGTTTGGAAGTATGGCTGAAATTTCGCGGCTGAAGAGGCGGCCCTTCGATTCATTTATGCGATATTTTTGGGAGCCAGGTGGGGTTGTGGTCGTCGCCCCTCGGTGCCTCTCAACTTTTCCTGTCACTGTTCAAAGGAAGGCTTTCGTTTAGTTTTGTTTTTGTTGGAAATCTTTTAGAAAGATGAGCTGCTGTGGTCTCGGTGGAAATCTAGTAAAGCTGATGAGTTTTAGCAACTTTTTGTAACAAAAAAACTGTTAGCAACTTATATTATGGTTTTCAAATAACATATTTTATATCTACAGCTTATACAATTTACGTGAAGGTAAGAAATTACCTGCCCCCTAGCCAAGTGGCACGTCGATTCTCTTTCTACGATCGCTAACGCTTCGAAAATTAGAAAGATGTATGGGAATGACATTTGCTATCGACAGGTAACGTGATCAAGATCTGTCATTCCCATACATTTTTTAAGTTTTCGAAGCGTTAGCGATCGTAGAAAGAGAATCGACGAAGTGGAATGCGACGACGTGATACGCAAGTGTTATTGTTAAGGGTGCAAGGGTGATTGTATTGTTGTTTTGTAAAGTACTTAAGTAATAGTTGACGGAACAAGCAATAGCTTGATGTTGTGAAACTACACGCACACACAAACTTAACCACACATAATACACATGACAAACGTCCTATAATGTACTACGCGGTGCCCGGCAAATTGAGGCATAAGTACGCCTCATGTGCCTGTAAATTAACCGGTGTTTTACTGCAGATAAAAGCATGGTAATACCTGCCCAAATAAAAAGTCTGAAAGTATTGAAATTATCCAAAAGTTTCACACGGGCTAATATCATTGAGCCACTGAAATTATGGTTGAATGAAGGTGGTTGTAACCATGGTGGTTCTGTAGATAATGAACGTATAATGAATTCTAAACTACAGCCTTTCTTGATGAGTACTGTTTACCAACAAAGAAAATAGAAATGAAGGTAGAAAACGCATGTCATTTCATAACTTATTTATTTCAAATTACGTATGGTATGCGTATAAAATGTTATATAAAATAAATTAACCATATCTAGTAGTCCTAAGCTTACTAATCAAATTTATTTTCATTAATATAAGAACAAGTTAATTATAATTATTAGTAGGTGTGAAATAACTAGTGATTAATACCCTCATTTTTAATTTGTTTGTTGGTAAACAGTACTCATCAAGAAAGACTGTAGCTGTACCTAGTATGTCGTAGTCAAGCTAAAATACACTATTCTGGTACATAGTTGAACAAAGAAAGAAAATAAGCGGACTTAATTATATTGCTTGATCTTCGAGAGGGGGTCAGGGGTGGTCTCATCTCAATCGCAAATCGGCCATCTTGCGCCCCCGGGATCGCCGTCCACCGCCCCCTCGTCCATTATACTTTTTAAGCTCCAATCTCGTTCATTTAAACGGTTGGCTTTAGATGGCAATCGCATTTTTCCACTGCAGGTCACGTCTCCCGTCTCCTTGGTACGAGAGCTTAAATCAACAAAAGAAAATAATAAGATTCGTTCAAATTAAAAGTGTAATGTCGCGAAAGTGCGCGGGTGCTTCGTAATCCTCGGGCTCCTTCATTAGACGTTTTGCCGTTCGGAAAACGTCTCCGGCGAATTTTTCTTTATTCATAACGGAGATTAAGAGAAATGCAAATGAACCGTGGCGTCGCGTGGTTACTTAGCTGTGTCAACAGAAACGGGAGAGCTCGTATTAAATGCTTCTTTCGTTTTGGGGATTATGTGCAGTGCCCTCACTTTTGAATATTCTTTGTAGTTTTAAATTATTCGACAGAGTTTACGAACACTCCAATTTTAATCAAATTATATTCATCATTTGATTCACCAAGGTGAGAGTGAATAGAAAGCATCATTGCTTTTCATCTGGCATTGTAGTCAAGTGCATGAGAGAGAAAACTGGTCATTTGATATATAGTGCCGCCACCCATAAAAATGTGCTCCCAAAGAAAACATCGACGCGATGCTGGCATTATGTGATTACCCAAAATTTTTACGGCCTCCTTATGGTATGCGCGGTGGATTTACAAGACGGAGGTCCTGGGTTCACTCCCCGGCTGATTGAGGTTTTCTTAATTGGTCCAGGTCTGGCTGGTGGGAGGCTTCGGCCGTGGCTAGTTACCCTACCGACAAAGACGTACCGCCAAGCGTTTTAGCGTTCCGGTACGATGTCGTGTAGAAACCGATAGGGGTGTGGATTTTCATCCTCCTCCTAACAAGTTAGCCCGCTTCCATTTTAGATTGCATCATCACTTACCATCAGGTGAGATTGTAATCAAGGGCTCACTTGTAAAGAATAAAAAAAAATGTAGGGTACCTACTCAGGACGGTCATTGTCGATTGGTTGCATACACATTGCAAGTGCACGTTAGAGATGACTATTGGGAGACCTATCATTTGATTTTTAAGAATTATTTAGATGGTTTTCCAATTTAGCAACTAGCCTTACCAGTTTCAATTTGTTTGCCCAGCTATAATTAAAAACTGAATAACCGATAAGACCGAAGAATGTCGGGTGTATTCCGACAATTTAATTCGTTTATGTTACGCTCAAATCTCTCCCTCTCTACGCTCAAAGCTCTCTCGCTCTCCAGCCATACCTACCTACATATTTTTTATCTGACATCTTCATGATTCGAAGAATTATTACAAATATCCACATCTATGTGTAAAAATACATTACAATAGCAGGTTGATAAAGTGTTCAAATATTTCTAAAGAAATCTAAAAACAAAGACAAAATAAAATAACAATGTAAAATGCTTTTCTTAGCATTAAGATCGATCGGTCGGTTCATTTATTTGTTCATCCAGTCTTAACGTTCATGCTCCTTGCAACTCTTTCGCTGGCGGTCGCCCTCCACTAGTGATGGGACGCACGTCGCGATATCTAGAAAAAAATATTTCAAAGCACATTAAAAAATAAGCTTAGGTATATAAAAATACAAATAAAAGCTCTAATATTTACCACCAGAGCGTTTAAAGACTAACCATACAAACAAAGATAAACTGAACGAGAGTTTAACTTTTTTAATAATTTCTAACTAAAATGTTCACGCCTCATTTGCTCAGTTCACTAACGAGTAGAGTGTTAATAAATTTATCTGTACAAAGGTTCATATACAAATAGGAGACCTTCAAAATAGCTCAATTATTGTCTTAAGTGTAACGTGGTTAAAGCTTGCCTGTAGATTGGACTCACAATATACTGATTTTGTGCTTTTGAATAAGCCACCTTGAATTTATTTTGAAGTACAGCTTCCTTACGCACCCTTACCTTCGGGAGTGAGCCGGTGAATGCGTTGCGAATAGGGCGCCACAAAAGGAGTTAAAAGGGCTAAAGAGGTAATAAAGTTTTGCTTTAGTTGTGTGTTCTAAAGCACTATCGTTTTTTAGGGTACATGATGACCCCCCCCCCAATACTTGATATTACGAGGAAGGCTTGGCTCTGTGGTGAGCTTAACAAAACGCCAAAAATGGTAATGAAACGATGATGATAAATAAGTTTATCGACATAACTAATAGTCAGTCAACAGCACATCACTAAAAAGTACCCACTCAACTCGGCGAAGAGCATTTTTATTCGGAATTTATATCTGGCAACGAATCCCACATTATTGTCCCCGAGCATTTATTTTCTGATGGGCATTAAAACACAAACCCCTTTTTCTCGAAGGCGATTCCATTTTAGCTGGGTTTAGAAAATTTAAGGCCCGTCTTAAATAGTCCCCGATATTGTTGGCCCTCGAATGGCGGCACGAATAATTAATTTCACTCTGTTATTATTCCGTTCATTCATTCAGATAATACTTTATTGCAAACGAGTTAAGTCATATTGCTTTAAAGCTGAGTCCTACTAGTTTATAACCCTCAATTTTTGAAGAGTTTCTACCTATTGTTTAAGTTTATTTCATTTAAACAAACGGTATCTTTTTCTTAGTTTTAATGTTCTTTTACTTTTTACTAAAACCCAGATCCGTAAAATAAGTTTTTTATAGCTTTGTTATATACCTAAAACCTATTACAGTAAAAATGTTAATCAACAGACGTTTATCTGTTGGCTTTCTACAGTTAAAAGAATTTTTAATATCGGTTCAGTAGATCCAGAGACTACCCTCTACAATACTACAACCTCTTTATAATATTAATGTAAACTATAGAGTATAGATAAAGGTTCTCAATTGACTGCAGAACCCTAAAAATCTCATTTGTATGAAAAAATAAAACTTTGAATTATTAATTGCGTTTGCCTTTATATCGGTCGGTTTGTATAATTACCCAAATGCAAATAATTTATTGGCATTGGCTAATTAAAGTGTACGTTTTTGCGGATGACCCTCGTGCCGTTTGGATGCAGTACATAGACAGCCCGCCATGTTTGCACACTCGTTCATATCCCGTAGTGAAATCGCCCGAATATCCCATGGATACGCTGTCATGGAAAGGGCTTTTTATTGGACTGCCGAAAGAGCATTTATGATGATAGAGCAGATATATTATGCCATCGTCATCATATCCTTTCCCTTATCCCCGGCAAAATCTTCTCCATTCGTCTCTATTATATCGGATATACATATAATGTACTGGCGGACGCCCGCGACTTTTGTACAAATCCTTCGGAAATCATGGATTTTTCCGAGATAAAAATTAGCCTATGTGTTAATCCAGGCTATTGTGGTTCACTAAAACACATACCAATTTTGTGTGTGTTTTAGTGAACTATAAACATAAACGTACAAATAACAAAGATATTAATAATTTTGTTTGACCGTCCATACAAATCTAACGATCATTACGACCTACGAAGTGATCAAATCGTGCCATTTTGTATGGAGCGTTTTTCAGGGATCCGTGGCAGCGCCACAAATCTGACCCTTTAAATCCCTGTAGCTCCGAAAGTAGTGATCGCAAATACCGTGTTACTTTTACAAAATTGCTTTACTATTAGCATACTCCTAATTTATACAATTTAAAAAACTGTCATCAACCCTATTATTTGTACAGAAAACTAGGTGGCGAGTTCGAGTCGCACTTATCCGTTTTTTTTTATATGTAATATCCAGTGTTTTTATATGTAATACTCAAAATAAGTAATATCCAGTGTTTTCATAGGGACGCCGTTTCCATAGTATGTTACCCGTGGTATCAGCTTAATTTGATTAGCGACCGCAAGCCGTAGAGTGCGCCCTCCACGCCGGACGGTCAACTTTGACTCCACTATTTTACTTACACACTTGTTTAATCTCAATCAGTGTGATTGCTTTAACTGGTCACTGCCAATGGAGATTTAATGAACCATTTCATAATTAGTTTTTGTGAAATGTTATTAAAATTATATTTTTCTAATGACAACTTATTATTGGTATCTTCTATACCTATATTATAAAACAAAGTCCTGTCTGTCTGTTGCCCACCCTTTTCACAGCTAAACTGCTGAACCGATTTTGATTGTTTTTTTTTTGTATATAGGTAAATTAACTAGGTAGGTAAGGTAGGTAAGTAACTTTAAATGTTGAAAAATTCATGGTAGCTGCATTTCTGAGAAAAAAAAATCCGTAGGTACTTACCTAATTATAACTACATAAATGGTACGTAGATATTTTTTTATTGTTTACAAGTTAACCCTTGACTACAACCTCACCTGATGGTAAGTGATGATGCCGCCTAAGATGGAACCGGGCACACTTCTTTCGGTTTCTACACCACATCGTACCGGAACGCTAAATCGCTTGGCGGTACGTCTTTGTCGGTAGGGTGGTAACTAGCCTCGGCCGAGGCCTCCCACCAGCAAAAGCATCTACAACTAGGCATAATAAGACACTCGAAAAGTACCTACCTAGGTATACCTTTTATTATAGGTACTTAATATTGTATTATTATAAATACAGTTTGAAATAACTTAATTAGAATGAAAACCATTCATTTAATTATTTATATATTGAAATTCATAATAGAAACATAATAAAATATAATTATTGTCTAGTAGATGATAGGTATAAACTCCTGGCCAAAAGTTAATCTTGCTAGTTATTTTTGAGGCAACTTACTCGTCGTACTATATATTTGGATATATAGCACTGTATCAATAATAGTTGAGTGAAGATTATTTCTGATTCGGACCATAAACCAAAGATTTATTTTACTCCAAATGCCCAACTGTTTGGTGATTCGCAAGACAAACGCAAAACTTGTAGTTTGATACGCACAGCGCCATCTAGCATGATAATTTAACATTTTTGTTATAGCGCCATCTACTAGATACTTTGAAACCCACGACGTCAGTTCAGCCACTGCCCTGCTTGTGTGGTAGCCACGCCAATAGGTGGCACTATTAAAAGTTTTAATTAACATTTTTTATGCTCAACCGTGTAAACAGATGTCGCTATAAGGTTTTCAAACCGAAATTGCATATTAATATAAACCGACAGCCTGCAATAGCCAGACATACCTTATTTAAGGAAGGCTTATAGTGTATAAAGCTTCTGCCGTACAGTTGCCAATTATGTTTGGACTGTGGTGACTTTGGACAGGTGTAAAAGGATAGAAGACAGACCCTTAACCGTACATGAAGTAGGTATAAAGTGCATTTGATTAAGAGCATAATACCTACCTATTATGAGAAATCATATCTCCAGACGTCAGTCACGAACCCTTCGGAAAACACCGTCCAAGATTTATTGATACGTAAGGTACTTAAAGACTGCTTAATAACTAACAAATACCAAATAAAAAAATTGCAAACTCCCTCTCGGTGTCGAGTCGGGTCCCATTTAGAGGGCGGTTAATTTTACATAAATGGTAATCCTTATCACTTTAATATGAAGGACCGATTTGGCATAATTTCTTGTGTGTGTGAGTTTGAACTTGTGAGTTGTGACTAAGAAGATTCATATCAGACTATCAGTTGTAAATTCGTGTGATGTGATTTTTATCTGTGATTATTGATTATTCATAGTAAACTTTAGGTGACACATAGCTGACTATTAATGTGAAGTACGTTAGATAGGTATCGACTCATCATCGTCTATCTAGACTCTGCTTGAAGACTACATTAGATACTACTACAAATAAAGTGCTTACGTCAACATAGTTAGGTGCCTACGACGTATAGTATATACCTATACTAGCGGACTCGCTCAACCTTCGCTTTGACTTATTAATTTATTTATTTGCACTTCTTCCCTATCCCTACCTTACACTAACATACTCCTACCCCTACCCCTACCCTACCCCTACCCTACCTCTACTCTACCCCTACCCTACCCTACCCTACAACTACCCTACCACTACCCTACCCTTACCCTATCCCTATACCATAAACCTACCCTACCACTACCCTACCCTACCCCTACCCTACCCCTACCCCTACCCTACCCCTACCCTACCCCTACCCTACCCCTACCCTACCCCTACCCTACCGCTACCCTACCCCTACCCTATCCCTATACCATACCCCTACCCTACCACTACCCTATCCTAGGATTTAGGGGTTTGAAAAATAGATGTTGGCCGATTCTCAGACCTACTGAATATGCACAAAAAATTTCATCAAAATCGGTCGAGCCGTTTCGGAGGAGTTCAAGTTCGAACACCGCGACACGAGAATTTTATACACCGCGCTACGTTATTCGTCTTAAACCAAAATCCCACATAATGTACCCAATGTCTAATATCCATCAGTGTTATTAAAAAAAAAAACAAAGTACAATTCAAGGAGTTACAATTGTAATAAACTTTCAAAAATCGATTATTTTAACACATCCTGTATTTTCAAACATCTACCTACCTCCTCGCCGCAGTCACGTCGGCAGCCAGTCGGTCCCTTTGAGCTTTGAGGTCATTCACTTTAAAATATTTCTTTAAATTAAATTCTATTTTATTTACGGGTGTTAACCCGTACTAGACCTGTGTCGATCGTGATTGATCGAATCTCTGATACCCGATCCGTACTTGTGCGTGAGCGAGTGACGCGGCCGTCAGCGCCTCAAATAATCTGCGAACGATTTCTGTTCACCACACTGAATTGGACTTGTAACAATTATCTGGATCGAATACTCATCGGTCAGTCGTACAACATCACTTTACAGAATAGCAACCTAAAATCCGATCAGTTCGGAATTTTAACGGCCTTCGTGGCGCAGTGGTGTGCGCGGTGGATTTACAAGACGGAGGTCCTGGAGGTCCTGGAGGTTTGAACCTCGGTTGGGCCGATTGGGGTTTTGGTCCTGGCTGGTGGGAGACTTCGATCGTGGCTCGTTACCACCCTACCGACAAAGACGTACCGCCAAGCCGTGGATTCAAATACTCCCCCTAATAAGTTAGTCCGTTTCCATTTCAGATTGCATAATCACTTACTACACTACCGTCAGGTGAAATTGTAGTCGATGGCTAACTTGTAACGAATAAAAAAAGGGTTCCGATTCATGTCCTACGGATGTTCAGTTTAAGACTCAAGTAACTACATACTTTAAGTCGAGTCGTAACGATACACAAAACACGAAAGACCCGTGACCCGAATGATCGAATTATTAAAACCCAACCAATCACCTTGCGTTATAAGAAACGATCGAAAGATACATTTCTTACCTGTACCTATTTTTGGACATTGCCGACAATAGTTACGGGTTAGGCGGCGAGCGGCGTTATCAAAAAGGAAACCGCAAAAGACTAGGGCTTGCTATTTTTTAAAATATCAGATTCTCGATATATCGATAATTTCAAAATAAATTTTTCGGCTAAATGAAAACTTTTAACAATTAAGTATTTATTAAACTTCACTATTTTTTTATGTAACTAAATTGACAAGTAAATTAATACGATTAAACATGTTTAAAGTTTTGTCTGAGGGTAAAGTAGTGTATACTATCTGAATACATTACGTTTTACTTATTTCAGTGACATTTTCGATAAAATGCAATTAAATAAACTAAAATATGAAAAACGTAATAAAGTATAAATAAAGTAAAGTAGATTATGTTTGATAATGTTTTAGTTTAAATAATTTGCGAGGGATATAAAAAATTAAAACTTGTTAAAAATATCTAGTATCGATATCTACTATCGAACTATCGATATATCGTCCATAAAAATATTAGTAATGAATACTTATCGCTATTAAGTGATAATCGATATTTTGATATATCGATATTTTATTAACAGCCCTAGTAAAGACACTGCCGCCGACTAGGTGTATCAAAATAGTAGGTATGTAGGTATTAAACAACAAAATTTCTGAAACTAGGTTAAAGTTCATTAACCTCTTCTTTCCAAACAGAATGAAACAGGATGTTCTGAAGTTTTTTCATCAATTTTAATTTTTTTTTTCGATAGCGTGTGAATGTGCTTCAGCTTATTTTTAATATTACTATAGAGTTTCTCGTAATGGATACATACATGTCGCGGCGGATTATAGACGCGGCCGGTAGCACGGTGTATATTAGATAATCAAAGGTGCCTACAGGATTTTGTTACAAACTAGCTGACGCCGCTCGGTTTCACCCGCGTGATTCTCGTTCCCGTAGGAATAAGGAGATAATATATAGCCTATAGCCTTCCTCAATAAATAGGCTGTGTAACACTGAAAGAATTTTCAAATCGGACCAGTACTTCCTGAGATTAGCGCGTACAATCAAACAAACAAACTCTTCAGCTTTATATATTAGTATAGAGGATAGATATGCGCTTGTATGATTACAAAGGCGAGTTTAAAAAGCAACGACATTATATTGTACCTACTTGGTAAAATGCATGCTCCAGGATTGCACAGAAGAATACCTATATTTTTTTACGTAATTTGAAGCTTACAGCTTAGGAATTTACGGCCTCCGTGGCGTAGTGGTATGCGCACGGATTTACAAGACGGACGTCCTGGGTTTGATCCCCGGTTGGGCCAATTGAGGTTATTTTATTGGTCCCGGTGAGGTGAGATTGCAGTCAAGAGCTACTAGGTATATTTTATCACTTAGTACAATTTGTACATTAATACCTTCTATATCTATAAGGAAAGGATATTATTATGTAGAGTTTCACATACCTAGTACAGATACAGACGCCATAAGAAACCGTATAACAGACAAACAATCCAAATTCAATGACTGATTGATTAATATTAGAATGTTAACAAGAAGTCTTTCGATGGCGAAGCCATTAATCTCTTTGTATTCCTAACTATACTAAAAGGGTAAGTCCGGGATAGTTGGCCATAGGTTTAAAAAATCTCATAAAAAGAACTTATCAGTTACTATGGAAATCTTTTATTTTCAATTAGTTTATTGGCCATCTCTTCTGAGGTGTCTGGGGAAGATATACCAAGTATAGCCAATGATATTATATATTATCCTTCCTTTTGGCTTTGCCGTAGTCGAATATAAAGTTTTTTTTTACTTTATTGCATAGGCTTTATTGCACTTTACAGGTGTTTTCTAAACGGGTGAAACCGTAGGCTAAAGCTAACTAAAGATAACAGAATAGTAGAAATACAAGTTACAGATGTAGGCGATAAATATCGGAAATTCAACAGAAAGGTGAGTTTCAGTTTGAGTCTGGTTTGAGACCCTTGAACAATTGACATGTATAATTAATTTTGTATAAATTAAAACATCTCTACTGTGTACCGATACGAGGACATGCGGATAAAACTCCGTGTGAAATTAATAAGTAAAATAATTAAATCTTTATTTAAAGATTTCCTGCATTACAGGCCAGGTTTGGTTTGTAACCCTCAAGCGATATTTTGCAACTGATTCTCCTGCCCAACTGAACTTGAACTTTTTATAATAATGATAAATTCCCAAATAATTAAAAAGTAACCTATGATAATTTGGGCGTTTATAATGAAAGTAGTACTTAAGTAGGAATATGTTGTATGTACTTAATACCTCTCGTCCTTAAGATCAAACTTCGGCTTCGGTTAAATAATAACATCTTACCTATGTGCTACCTTCTGATCAGTTTGAAGGCGGTGCCAATCCAGTGTCATGTTTTAATTAAAGTCGTTTCTGAAAGAACCACAGAAATTTTGTAATTTAAACGGCTTGAATTAAAACATCACTGGCTTGGCACCGCCTTCAAACTGATCAAAAAGTAGCACATAGGTAAGATGTTATTTTTTGCTTTTTAGTTTAGGTTAATTTTAGAGTTGGAAGTCGGTTGAATTTTTTTTATTAAAATTTTTATTACTATAGCTGCTGCCATCCTACTAATATTATAAACCCAAAAGTTTGGATGTATGTTTGGATGTTTCTTACTCTTTAACGGCGCAAGTTACTAAACGAATTTGGCTGATATTTGGAATGGAAATAGATTTTACTCTGGATTAACAAATAGGCTTTTTATCCCGAACCTTGGATTCATGAGATTTACGCAAACCTTATATTTTTGATGGTATAAGTGTTTGTTTCTCTTTCATGCCTCGGCTACTGAACCGAGTAGCCTGAAATTTTAAGTAGAGACAGATTATAGTGTTGATTAACATATAGACTACTTTTTATCCCAAAAAAAATCCATGGATCCCAAGGTATTTGTGAAAAAGTAAATTCCACGCGGACGAAGTCGCGGGCGTCCGCTAGTTTAGTTATAAATTGGTCATAATCTGATCGTTGTCTTTATAACGTCAAATATTTATACTTTGAGCCCACCCTCATAAGAGCAGCATGACGGGTCCAAACTCCAAATCATTCCTTTAATATTACAATAGCCCAGGAGTTGGCTTTTAAAAATTCGTTAATGTTGATAAATTGAATTCCGCATTTAATGAATTTAATACCCATTATGGTGAAGTCAAAGTTAGCGGTGGGTTGCAGGAGGCGATGTACCTACACTAGTACTAAATAGTTAGAGAGTTAATCAAAGCGATACCGCGATTATGCGCTAATAACAATAACGACAATTATTTTCACAGCAACGTGTATACAACCGATTCAGCTCATGAACGTAAACGAGTTGCCAACAAATACAAAACATGTTTTCAAGTTAACCTTAACTTTATTAATACTGTAATCTGTATGACGACAGTGGGTGTGTCGCTTACATAAAATACTTATCTACCAAATTGATACCACAGAGTGCAGATATATATCTAGTATATATGAATACTTATATACTAATATTTATCTTTAAGAAATTAAATATCACGTGTCTCAAACGGCGAAAGAAAATATCGTGAGGAAACCTGCATACCTACCTGAGAATTTTCTTAATTCTCTGCGTGTGTGAAGTCGGCCAATCCGCATTGGGCCAGCGTGGTGGACTATTGGCCTAACCCCTCTCATTCTGAGAGAAGACTCCAGCTCAGTAATGAGCCGAGTATGGGTTGAGAATGATGATGATGATGATACTAATATTATAAAGAAGAAAGATTTGATTGTTTGTTTGTATGTAATGAATAGGCTCAGAAACTACTGAACCTATTTGAAAAATTATTTCACTGTTGGGAAGCTACACTACCCTTGAGTAGCACTCAATAGGCTATATTACTTTTTTTTAAAAAAATAGGGGTTGAAAGTTTACATCGAGTTTCACAAAGTCACGCGAGCGTCCGTTAGTAGCAATATATTAGTAATTACAATATACATATAAAAATATAGCATGAATATATTCATTTTAGGTAATATGGTCTAAGAAACGGCTTTTAAGATGATAACCCAAGAACAGATTGTCTGATTTTTAACAATTATTATTTTTTGTCTCGTCTCGTTCGGCCTCGATGTATTTCCTCTCACATTGGAAAGGTAAGAAAATCACAAAAATGTAAAGGTTCTTCAGTTTAATGAAGGGAATCGACCCAATTGGTTACTTGAAAGTACGATAAATAGGCTGTTTAATATGGATTATTATTTTAAGTAACTACAATATAAATAAATGTTTATACTACTGTCATACAGAAAGGGGCAAAACAATTTTTTTTATTTTATCAATTGTAAGAAGATGTAAAACAGTTAATTGTTTTTATTTCATTCCGCTAACAGGTTAATGCAATATTTAGACATTTTAATTTGAGGCGGTATGCGCTGGGTCAAATTTTCTATTTTTTTAAGTCTCAGTTAATTTTAATTAACTATTTAGACAAATACACTCACATAAAATGTTATTCTGTTCTTACTCATAGGTAAAACGTTTTTTTTTTAAATTCTTTGTTTTTGGCATAGATTAACAGATATAGAGCACGGAACACGACGGTATATCAACGTTGCATGAGTAATTTTCAATATTATTCAAGAAAAATGGCGTCTTATGTTTTCAAATATTTTAAAAGCGAAAGAAATAAGATGAAGTATTTTTATTGGATATTATTGATTATTATATTAATTTACGTAATTGTTGTTAGTGTTAAATTTTGAAACACAAATTATGAAAAAAGTTATGCGGATGTCAATGTCAAGGAGACGCGTGACGTTTGTTTTTTATGGGTTTCACCGGCTTCACCACGCTGCTTGTAAACACTCATTCTGGATTTATTCTTTATGATGTGGTTTTTGGTAGATCTATATTCGAATATTCAATAAATGCCTGCAAAGAAAATTACTAAGTAAGATGGTTCTGTGTTTTATTTTAATTTAGTTAAGTACCTATCTACCGTGAAGGGAGTCAAATTGTTTTGAAAGTCAGGTACAATTATTTAATATTGACGTGTACACAAAGGAATGTTGAAATAACAACCTACCTAATTATTGATTAATTTAAACTACTTAATTCAAGTACTTATACATAATATACGTCCGTACCTATATTGAAATATAAACAAAACGATCGGCATTCGGTTCTAGATTTACATACAATGGTAAGTGTGAATGTATTCATGATCTTTCACCTTAATTACCCCAGTTACTATAAAACTTTTTACACATATTAATATAAAATTTATAAGTAGGATTTAATTAGGGTTGGTAGAAGTAGCCTCTACCTACCCTTTGGCAAATAAGTAGGTGCCTGCAAAGACCTTAAATATCATTGGGTGCCTGTTGTATTTTTTATTTCTAAGATAGTCAATTAAAAATAAATATTAACTGTTTTACATCTATGTTTGTATGTACTTATTAAAACTTTTGGGTCTTTTTTTTCTTTTAAGTAGATATTTAACAAATAATGTGTACTGGTAAAAATTTAAAATCTACCGATGAATCGAAGTAACGATGCCGAACAGCCAATCAGAGAGCCCGCATGTGGTGTGACTTCGTGGGACGCACCCAGTCTACGATCGCTTTGCATTAATAAATTCACTGTTCATGAGATAAAATTATAACAAAACAAAGATATATTTCTTATACATAAGAATGCTGTAAATACGTAACAATCAATGAATAATAACAATTTCTTAGGCTTACTGTATAATGTACAATAATGATAAAATAAAATACCGAGTTCGCTTCCCCCGCATCGTACGATCCAGTCATATAAATACGCGAGGACGCTCCCCACTACTTGCCAAACGTCAAAATCTCGCGTTCGTGTGCGGTCGCTTGTGCTCTGTGAATTTAATTTTTAAAAAATCAGTACGCGACGTTTCGTAAGCTCACATTACAAACGTCAATTAAATTTAATAAGTGAAAACCCCAGGACGTGTGTGTTCAGTGCTATTTAATACGTTTAAATATTACATGAAGATGTCTTTCAATACCGACATATCGACCAAATTGGAGAACAGCAGGTTGGTACAATTTTCAACCACTTTAAATGGCAGCGCCCTTCGTGGGTTCGATCTGGGATGTGATTTTGTGGTAACCTCGACACGAATTATTGTAGAAGTAAAATATAATGAGTTTTGAGATGTATAGAGGTTTAGATTGACGAAATGTCGAATTCCTTTCACATTAGCAGTATGCATCGTACAAATGTCGCAACCTCTGCAATCTGCATCTTATTGGCGTGATAAAGTCGTGGCGTCACTCCAACGGTGTCGAGTGTTCTTTTTCTTCTTTTTTCTGATCGACTTCAATGAGGTTATCCTGCATTGAGACAACTTTAATGGGCGTGCGCAAAGCATGACTCACGATACGTCAATGATAGAAAACTTTAATTCATTCATCAAACTATTAAGTAATCGCCGATATAGGTCAATAACATATAAAATTTTGAGCATGACATAACATAAAATCTGCTATGTAATCACGAACTCTCAGCGGCGTACTGTTCTTACATGTTTTAAAGAACTGCATACCTTAATTAATGTTCTGTAATTATTTATCAAATGCAGATTTTACCACTGGTTAAATTGTCTCACTAGTGCATACCCTGACTGACAACCTCCAAATCTAGACCAATAATGTAGTCAATAAGATATAGTTTCTACCACCCACCAGTCCCACCACATCTGGGGTTTTCCAAATTTTTTGTGGAATAATATTTGTCAGTTATATGTTGAATGAATTTGTTAAATGAATGGCAAAACCCAATTCTTTTCCAATAACATCAAGTTAGTGTTGTTTCAGAATCAATTTTGCTTTTCTTACATTGTACAAATTCATAAAACATCCTTTTAATTGATCCTTTAATTAATTGAATTATTACTGTATGCAGTAATGAGGTTGTACAAATACCCAATGAATATATTTAACACCAGGGTCGAATTAATTTATGTATACTTGACCCTAAAACATAACAATTAAGTGAACTTCTTTTATCTTTTGCAATACTCTGGACTAAGTAATGCATTTCATTAGATCATCCACTTGTTACTTCTTTTTTTTTTCGTTCTGTTCTCATGAGATCTGTCGGCTATGAGCGGAGGAAAATTTGGCCACTTGCTACTTATCAAAAATATGCCTTGTTGGTCCAGTGGTAATACTATGTGTTCAAATCACTAGGTCTGGGATTTGAGTCCTGTGATCTACTATGAAATAGTAAGATTTTCTTCTAAAAATTTTTAATCAAAATTCTCAACCTGGAATTAAGTTGATGGTGTTACATACCCCATGCCTTAGAGTACAAGATAAGCAGTTGGTCACAGTCAGTATAATTAACATCTGATTTACTAAGAATTATCACTATCACCCTAAGTCTGCCAGTCAGCATTATATCAGCGTGGAGCTAAATAACCCTGATCAATCTCATATATTTTTTTTATTTAAAGAATATTTGCTATATTTTTAAATACAACCAACATTTCCTTTCCCCTCCAATTAGTTGCGAAAGACAGTGTTAGTAGTGAGTACGATGATAGTCCAGCAAGCAGGGTTTAAACCATCACCTCTCTACAATGAGGCCGGCCCCTTTACCTTGGAGCTTTTGTTACTTAATATTGTCTATTTACTTCTTAGAGTACCAGTTTTGTGCAGATCTACTAATAGTTCAAGTATCATTTCAGTTTTCAAGCTTTTACAATAGCCACTTGTGAGATTTCCCTTCTATTTTGTCTTTTGTTGTGAGATTGTCTACATTTCTCTAATGCATATTACATACCTAAATGATATGACATCTTTAGATGGCTTAAGAGTAAAACACTATAAATACCACTCTTTTTCCTTGTTTTTTGAATATTTAGAAATTATCCTCCAGACTGGGAAAACACTAATCAAATTATTCTTGTTGAAAAATATATAGGACTAATATATTTTGACGGCCGCGTGGCGCAGTGGGTAGTGACCCTGCTTTCTGCATCCACGGCCGTGGGTTTGATTCCCACAGCTGGAAAATATTTGTGCGATGAGCATGAGTGTTTTCCAGTGTCTGTGTGTATTTATACATTATATAAGTATTTATATGTAGTATATAATTGTATATTAATATTATAATATCAACTATCTTAGCACCCATAACACAAGCTACTCTGTGGGGGGCTTACTTTGGGGCTAGATAGTGATGTGTATTGTTTATGTATATTTATTTATTTATTATTATTATTATTATTATTATTATTATTATTATAAATGTGAAAATAGCCTGTTTGACACTTTTGCATAGTTATACTGCTGAACTGATTTAGATGAATTTTGGTACAGCACCTTGCACCTTGGAGCAGAACAATAAGCTAATGAAGAATATCTTAGTATTCCATGGTTTTACAGTGTGGGGTGACAGAAAAAACTCACAAATTTCATGCTGAGTTGTAGGTATATTTAAAACCTAATTCTGGAACTAATTCAATTTGATATTGAACATTTTTCATATTAGTTTTACCTATTTAAATTATAAATCAATTTCATGTGTAACTTGTTTTTGTGATTACTAATTTAAATTTTAGTAGTAAAAGTAGTTTGAGGACTATAATTTATGAAATTCACTAAATGCCTAAAGTAAATGATCCAAATAGGTTTTACTTTTTCTAATTAACTTTTTTATATTCTTTATTGTTAGTAGTTGCTACACAAAAAGTCTAAAGACTCTGGCGATGCTTTTGCACTAGTCCAAAACCCCTGGTGATGACCTGTGATCCCATCCATTAACGAGCCTACACACAATCAGAAAAAAATTTAAAAAACATATGTGAAATAATACTACCTAGTATGCCAGTTATAGGTTAGTTGGTAATGTTTGTTCTCTTTGCCTCATTTAGTGTAAGAATATTGAAATTTTTTTCATCTGGTGCTAAGGCCTTGATCTGTCAACCTGTATGCTTATGTGTTTATGTAATAAGTTGCAAAATACATAAAGGCACACAAGGCCGCTTCGAGATTAAATTTTAAAGACCTGCTGATAAAACTTATATTGTCTGTTCTCTCCTTCTAAAGAATTGCACATAAGGTACCTACACTTCATACTGTATCAACTATAACATCTATGTGAATATTTGAATGTTAATAGAAATAGAATAGAAAAAAAATATAAGTATGTTTGTCTGAATTGAATAGGCTCTCAAATGACTGAACTGATTTGAATTTTTTTTTTCACTTAATGCTACTTTATCTGGGAGTAATTTTGCTATATTTTATACCTGTATTTGAGCAAGTAAGTTGTAAAGATTTTAGTGACATACATTTTATTCAGTAGTCATACAGTTTTATTTTTTAGCTATAGATTATAAAATCCTAGGTTCAAATGTTAGCTTTCTGGGCAAGAGCTTTCTATCAATAAATATTTTCAATAAATATTTTGACACCTACATTACACATAAGTACACAAAATAATATTTATGCATACCTACTAACTACCAAGAAGAATAACAACTTAATCATATTTTAAACTATAAACATTTTTTATAGACTGTTGCTAGGGAGCCAATATATACTGTGTCAGTAGCGAAGGCTGAAATTTTCTAATTATATAACCATTCAATTGTGTTTTATAATCAGAATGTGTTTTGGGCTAAATATGTTAAATAATATTATTATTTTTACTTAAATACGAATTACACTTTACCTTAATTGATCTTCTTAATAAATTAATTAAATATTCTTTCTTATTCTTTGATGAATTAATAAAATAAAATCTAGCACAAACATAATTATTAAAAACAAACAAAATAATGTAATACGCAAAGAATAAACTAAACTGCAGCAATAATGATATGTATGTATGGATTATTAAAAGGTACCTGATAGGAATCGCGTTGTTAGAATCCATGCTGTGTGTTGTTCTGATATTCCATTACACTGAAGCATAAGTGTATCTTATATCTTCTTTGTACGTGCATGCTCTGCATGGATGCCCTGGACGGCATGGTATACTTAAAACCAAAAATATTATGATTTATGCAAGTTCAAGGTTGGACAGTAAAATATTTTTGTTTTTATGAAACTGTCTTGAGATCTCACCTGTACCCTAGCCAAAATGCATACACTTCTTTTGTTATGAATTTGAGTTGAATATATTGTTAAGCCGATTGTTTTGTCCTTGACAAAGTCCTTGTTGAATAGCATTGGCTCAATTGTTGTCTGGCTTACAATTTTGAATGATACTGAAAGATAACAGTGTAATACATTTTGATAAAGCATAAATATTCTCTGTTGCTATGAAAATAGATTCCAGTAAGCTGTCTTACAGACAGACAAACAAAATATTGTATTTTAATTTTTTATTAGTTGTGGTTTTTAATGGATTTGTAAGTTGTTACACATTTTATGTTGATGAGTCTCTGTACTTTAAACATACGTTAGTTATTAAACCTTTTTTTTTTTCATCATTTGATACATTCATACAATGTTACTGCCTCATAGGTGCAGTGGTTAGACAATATAAGTGCAGATTAAGAGGTGCTGGGTTTGAATCTTGGGTCAGGCTTTAAATTCATATTTATTTATTCTAACAAGCACTGTTTAACATTAAATAGATATCTTATATCTAGACACATTTGAATAATGAAAATCTTGTGTTATGCTCTTTGTTTTATTGTTAATGGATCTTTTTGGGTAAAAGTCTCCTCCATCCTTTTCCATTCATCTCTCTCCTCTGTCAGGCCATCCAACCCTGACCAGCCACTGCAGTGATGTCATCAACACATCTTTTTAAAGGTTTCCCTACTTTTAATTTACCTAGTGGTCCTTTCCAACATTTAGTTTTTTTGGTCCACCGATTATCTTTTTGCCTGCAAAGGTGGCCTGCCTCTTTAAACTTTGTACATGGTTGAGAGCATGTGTGTGGTTTTCTTCCTAATATTTATACTACTTTAGCTAGCTTTTATTAGTTTCAAGAATTCTAATATTACTTGAAATATTCTCAGCCCCTGAACATTATCATCAACATCTAAATTCTAAATAAATATATTAAATATAGAATTACATTTTTGCATTAGCCTTCACTATTTTAATTAACATATGCATAAATATGACAATTTAATTTGTTATCACAGTACCTATTGTATGTAAATGTAATTTTTGCCAAAAAGGATGATAAAAATGGTTGATTCTGCAAGGAGTTGAAATATTTCCTTATTATAATTACTCAATATGATATCCATGATGATTTAATAGTTAATTAACTTGTGCTTGTTATTTAATAGCATTGTTATTCTATTGATGCAATAGCTTCAATGAAGGTCTGAAGTACTCAAGATTACTTAATTGATATTACTTATAATTTTATCTCTGTTGTATAAACCTGTTTACTTGCTGATTCTTTTCTGCAAGGCAGACTGGGAAACATATTTGCCATGCTATTTACAGTAACATCTAGATGGCAGATCCCTCCAATTGTTAAATGCTTTAATACCTATTATCCAATAGTGAACAAGGACAAACAAGGAATTCATTTGCATTGAACATGTTAAAAGAATTATACATAATTGCCTCATTGGTCCAGTCGTTAGATTATGTGGCTTCGGCTTACAAGGTCCTGTGTTCGAGCTCTGGGTTGGGTTATGAAATACTGACCTTCCTGGGAAATATTTAGAAATTTTTTCTAGCTGAATTGGAAACTCAGTGTTAAACCCTCTTGCCTCAGAGAGCATGTTAAGACTGATAGTGGTAATTATTATTGTAGACTGGTGGACTGTGATAGTGGAATTTAACATTATCACAGTTTATCCTGGCCATTGGCCATAATCTTAAGCACATCCTGAGAAAATCTGCATACCTAAAGAATTAATGTGTTTGAAGTCTGCCAAACCGCATCAGGCCAGTGTGGTGGACTATCCTAACCACTCTCATTCTGAGAAGTGCCTCATGCTTAACAGTGATCCCCATATGGTTTGTTAAGGATTGCTCTCCTATAAATAGGGGTCATGGGCTGCTAAATTGTGATGTGTAAACAACTTTTTAAATTTCCCTTTCCATTGTTACAGGAACAGTTTGAAGAAAATCGCACGCAACGACAACACGGAATTCTCAAAGCAGAGTGTCATGAACGACATGGAGAAGTTCGTCAAAACGGTGAACACAATGGAGGAGACTGTGTTGGTGCCGTGTCGGCTGATGAACCTGTCTCCGGAGGGTGACGACGACCCGTTCAGCCTGTTCGCCATGCTGAACGACTTGAAGACTGAGCTGTTGTGGGCGGGGGACGCGGAGGAGCAAATAGAGCGTGGGAGGCGTATCAGTGACATCAGTGACACTGAGAGTGACGCGTCGAGTGCTGCTGGGGATTCGGGGATAGACGGGGAGGACGAGAGGGAGTCCGCCGCCCGCGCCGCAGCCGCATGCCGACGTCACCTCCGAGGCCTTCGCCACTGCCTTCGCAACCTCACCGCCGCCGCCGCCCACCTCACAAGATCCTACCAAGAAGAAGTGGGAGCACCCGTGTAATTCTTGAAACGCTTTTTCGCCCTGTGATTGAACTCCCCACACGTTTGTAAATATATTAATAAGCGGCCCACACTGTAAATATAGGTTATAGGGCTGGGGCGTGTATGGGAATCTCAGTAAGTTATGTGGTTATTATTTAAATAAACTTAATTTTCATTATTTCTCTTGGTTTTATTTTGTTTTACGCAATGCTTGTGAGACGTGTTTAAGGTGATCGCACATCACGCCGTAGCTGTCGCAGTTAGCATTGAGCGCCTATTGATAACGTCATCCACCTCTGGTTCTAAATCTCTAACAACATACACAGTCATACTTAATACCGGATTCTTTCTCCTCTTTATCTGATTACCATAAATATACATAAATGAAAGATTTTAAAAAAAACTTGAATATAAAAACGAATATATAAATAGATTTGAATTTTGTTCTGGTTACTCTACTAATTATATAGATATAAAAAGATCAAAATAAGACGAAATTCATAATTTTGTTACAGAATTGCAAATTCACCAGTATTGAGTGGTACGACGTCCACTGGTTAGCTAAGTCATTAAGTGCCTACTTAATTTTGCAAAAACTATATAATAAACGACTATGAATAAAAAAAAACTATACGTTTATTACGAGTTGATGAGCGATCATCTTTACAAAGTGATTTCACAATAATGTTGTTTCTACAACCAGTTTGTCTAGGTCATAACTATTAAGGATAATGACATCAATTTTGATATCAAAGTCTATTAAAACATGCAGTTAGAAATTGATATGAGTTCTTAGGTAAGTACTTAAAATCTTTTAGTTTTAGTAAAATTTAGTTTGATTCTCCATCAGATCAGTTCAAATATTAAAATTATTTGATTGTCACAAAAGATAAATTTGCAAGTATGTATAAACCCCGGCAAGTATGTTGAACCAAATTGGCAATGGATAAACGGACGAGCAAATGTTGTTTGATGACGTCACGGCCTTAAACGCGCGCTCACTTTAAAATTCTATATCTCTGGAATTAATTAACGTATCGAAATAATTCTTTCATGAGTATTTTTTGTTTTCAACGGAGAATTATTTAAAAATAGTTAACATTATTCATTGTCTGCGTAGGTTAGGTACAATTAATGTCTAATCAATAGACGTCCTTGTTCGTATCAACTTTTAGCTTTTGGTGATTTTACGAGGAAATCTATAAAATCGGATTGCTATAACCGACATTCCTTACCTAGGTGCGAGTAGGTAAGGTATCGATTCGTCTATAGATGTAACGTATCGATATACCCTATCACTCATTTTCATTTCAAGACTCTTGACCGTGAAACTTTTTCAAACCTTGCTTTTCTAGAAAAACTTACCTCGTGGCCTCGTGTAAACTTCTTTTTTCCAATTGTTAAATACCTATTAACAATTGTTAAAAAAGAAGTTTATTTATTATGTAAATTACCTGTAAAGCTAACTCGGTGCAGAATGTTACAAACTCTAATAAGGTACTTACGATGGATGGACAAATACCATCATTCCACGTGTAAGTATTTAATAAAGTAATTACTATGTAATCATTAATAAGTACCTGTCCTGTTGAGAAAATCTATTATAGACTAGTGGACTCGGTCAAGCTTCGCTTTGACTTATGTGCACTTCTTCCCTATCCCTACTCTACACTACTCTACCCCCCTACCCTACCCCTACCCTACCCTACCCCTACCCTACCCTACCCTACCCTACCCCTACCCTACCCTACCCTACCCCTACCCTACGACTCTTAAACGTTTGTATGGGAAATAGAAAAGGGCAGTTTTTAGGGTTTTCCCGGAAATTATTTGATTTTTTCTCACCTTTTAAACCTTCCCTATACCTCCACGAACATTTCAAGACCAAGATAAGATAAATCCGTTAAGCCGTCCGTTCTCGAGTTTTAGCGAGACTAACGAACAGCAATTCATTTTTATATATATATATAGACTACACGTCAGTCTGTAAGTTAAATTCGATAACAAGCAGATAAAAGCTTCGCAGTGTTACATTTTTACTCTTCTACGGTTTAGGCTACTTAAACTACCGACCCTGTCATCATCATCACATCAGATCATCATCTTTGGCATGACGGCTCTTTGGCGACCTCCAAACACCACGACCCTGAGCTGCAGGGGCGTAGCTTCCGCCATCTCAAGGATATGGGGCCCCCGGAGTACAAGGGTCCCCTTAAGTGTGCCCAAAAAAAATTAATCCACAATCTCATAATCTGGTGCTTCCAGAAAAAAAACTGTTAAAGAGATTTTCGGAATTTGCCGCTCGTCTATTGGGCCCCCCAACTAATTTTGATACAGGGCCTCTCTAAGGCTACGCCTATGATGAGCCGCCTGCATCTCTCATCTTGTGGCAGTTTAGCGCTTCTAGATCAAGAATTTTCTATTTCTGTGGTAGCGCTATTCTTTAGTAATACCTGTTCATCTATATCTATACTTCTATACTAATATTATAAAGAGGTAAAGTTTGTAAGTTTGTCACATTTTTTTAATGGGGTAATCTTCGGAACTACTGGTCCGATTTCAAAAATTCTTTCACCAGTAGAATGCTACATTATCGGGGAGTGCTATAGGCTATATTTTACATTAGTATGATATATATTCGCCGAGTTAACACAGTTTTTGTCATACAGGTCGGACCGAAAATCCTCTTAAGCAGACTTATTCGCATGGGCTGCCTTAACCATTGTGTAAAATTGAAATTAATGTATGGAAGCTTTATGTATCTTTAAAAGTTCTACAAAAAAGTCCGCGACACCATATATCTATCTTCTATATATTAGCAGATATAGTACCTTTTGTGTTTTAAAAATTATAAATTTTATATACTTAGGTTTGCGTCATTATTTATGCTACTTAACTTAAATCCTTATCAAAATAAATTATTTAATAATCACAAGGATATTATGGAGATAAGATTTGCCCTTTATAGTATGTTAATTAGTTAAATAGTTTCGGAGAAAATACAAAAATTCTAAAAGACGCAGAAATTCCGCTACATGACGCCCCGCGCTTTCAATTACGTAGTTCCCGTTCCTGTGTGAATATGGGATTCAAACATAGCCTATGACACTCGCAAATAACGTAGCTTTCTATTGGTAAAACAATCTTTGAAATCGGTCCAGTAGGTCCAAAGATTATAATTTTAGCATAGAAGTCTCTATTTTCCTTTGTCATCGCACCACGCTCATAGGGCTGGACCGATTTTGCTAAGGGTAGGGGTAAGGTAGGGAAGGTATAGGGTAGGGTAGGGTAGGGTACAGGTAGGGTAGGGGTTGTGTAAGGGTAGGGTAGGGGTAAAGGTAGGGTAGGGGTAGGGTGGGTTAGGGCAGGGTAGGGGAGTGTATGCCTAGGTTAGGGGTAGGGCCTACCCCTATCCTAGGGGTAGGGAAAAGGAAGATTATGGGTAGGGTAGGGTACGCGTAGGGTAGGGGTAGGATACAGTTAGGGTACGGGTAGGGTAGGAGTAGGGTAGAGGTAGGAGATCGATACTACTACTACTACTTTCTATTTTTTGTCTGTCTGTTTGCCTTTTTTTTAACCGGGCATCACGCTGAAACTACAGAATGAATTCAAATGATACTTAAGACGATTTGAGACCATAATACGTAGAAGGATTATAATTATAATAATAGGATACTTTTTGTCGGGAAAACAAAATCAGAAATGGGTAAAGGTAGGGGTAGAAAGTTTGTACGAAAAGTCCTTAATTTTTCTAGGTACATTTGTAAATGTAAAATGATAAGTGGACTATTTATTAGGTATAAGTTATAAAACTTGCAAAATAGAATGTGAAATAGGGGTTGAAAGTTGACATCGATTTTTACGCGGACGAAGTCGCGGGCGTCCGCTAGTCTTTTATACGACAGGACAATTTAAGTTTCGTATTCGTCTCTATCTCTCACCTTCTCTGTGACAAAGAAAGATAGAGAGATACGAGACTCAATCAAGTTCTAAAGACAACGTTACAGAATAGCGCTACTGGTTGATCTTGGTCATCATCATTAGTGCGCGGCGGGCGGCCACAGCCAGTTCCCTCATATCTTTATGGCGGGAGCGACTTTGTGCACCGACTGCCGGCCACCGCACAATAGAGGCGATCCGGCCCATCCTCGAACTGTGGACGGACCGTAACCACGGGGCTCCCTCTTTTCACCTCACGCAGATGCTCTCGGGGCACGGCTGCTTTGGGAGATACTTGTGCAGGGTCGCAAGAAGAGAGCCCACTCAGGTGTGTCATGAGTGCGGCTACGTGGAGGACACGGCACAGCACACACTCGAGTCGTGCGTCCAGTGGTCGACTCAGCGCGCCACACTCGTGGAAGAAATTGGGCCTGACCTATCATTGCCCACCGTCGTCCATGCTATGGTGAGTAGTGAGAGCTCTTGGAATGCCGTCGCCTCCTTTTGTGAGGAGGTGATGACGCAGAAGGAGGCGGCGGAACGGCAGCGAGAGGATGACGCAGCTGCAATCCCGATACGCCGCCGTAGGGCAGGTCGAAGGCGACGTGCCCACGATCGCCGCCTACCACCCTAATATACAATTGGCAGGCGCATCTTGTTGCTCTGGCAAGCAACTGACGGAGCAATGGGATCCTTAGATCCCCAGTGGAGGGTCTGCCTCGGCGGACGCCGCTGTCTGAGTTGCGGAAGATTAATTTTTTGTTCCCGGAACTCAGGCATCAGGCGAGGCGATGGAATTTAGCTGGGTTTTAGTGGGTATTCTGGCTGACTCGCAGCCGGTGAGTCCCACATACTCCCTCGGAAATGGTGCCAGCCTATGCCACTATTTCCGAGGGGGATGCGTAAAAGCATTTCCCAGCTTGAAAAAAAAAAAAAAAAAAAAATGGTCATCATCATTATCAAATTGCATGATTATTATACTTTTAGGGACGTTTTAGTAGGTAGCTATTATAGTTGTTTTATGTTTAAGTAGTCTTTCTTAGAAAAACAGGTAGGTACTTAGATATTATTTCTTTTTACTTTTACTACTTTTATTACTTTTTACTCTGGCGTCAGCTTTATCGTTTTCTGTTCTGTGGTTGTTGTAGCTATCTGTACCTATTACATAGTATACTGTGCATTATCTTATGTGCTTTATCAACGGTCGATTCAACGAAAATAGTTAGGTAGGTCTACCTATTATAGGTACCCTCATCATATTTTAATTTCTATAATTTAATACTTAAGTAGGTAGGTACGTACCTACTTCGATAATATCTTGAAACTTCCAGAGCCATTATTAATTGACTGTTAGCAAGTAGAAACAGTACTTGTATACCTTATTTTTATCATCTCAGCCCATTTTGAGAGAGACCAGAGACGGGATATGGAGCTAAGACCTACCACGCTGCTCCAATATGGGTTGGTGGGGTTAGGATGATAATGTTTCCATAATGACATCTATCAGATGACCGGGACCGTGCGTCGGCTAAATGTGCCGTGAATTTTTTTTAGAAGAAAGAAAAGCTCTCATAGTCGAACCCAGGACTTCGCGATCCGAGGTCACGGTCACAGTCTCCCATATGTTTATAGTGACATTTAATATAAATACACACTAGCTGGTATACCTACAATTAGTCGATGATAAAAACTACATATTGTGACTTGTGTAGAGAGACTCTCGAGATAGGAGATACGTAATCTATATAGACTGTTCTGTACGTAGATACCTACTGGAATGTACCATCAATAATTTGTGACATCACGTTTCGTAACGCCTTTACTTACTATTTATTATATTACTAGCAGACGCCTGCGGTTTCACCCGCAGAACCCCCTTTCCCGTGAGAACACGGGGTAGAAACATAGCTTAGAACACTCGCAAATAACGCGGACTTCTATCATTAAAATAATTTTTAAAATCGGTTCTGTAGATCCAGAGATTGCCTTTGCCCCTTCCCTACAACTTCACAAACTTTACCTCTTTATAAAAAAAAACTCGTAAATATACTAGTACTAGTAGATTTGGAAGCTTATCATAGAGAACATAAAAATACAATTTATTTGAAGGTTTGAAACTCTTAAAAGCTAGAAATCCAATACTACGACGATCTAAACTTCATAGTTGTCTACTGTACTTACTCAGGGCAAGGGTAGAAGCATCCTACACTTTTAGCTTTTATTGATCTAGATATCGTAGATATCCTAGATGACCTAGATAATCCTAGATATGGCCCTGACATCAAGTCTGTTATTATTATCATCGGTAGTCCAGAATCCTAGGGTGAGCACAGGTCCATTCTTGGGTGGGCACGGCCTACCTGCCCCCCCCCCTCTATATATGCTTATTTTAGCTTTTATAACATAAAGGACGCCCGCTTTGTCCGCGCGATGTTAAGTTTTCCACATGAACTATCCCGCAGGAACCATGGATTTTTACATTTTTTTTTATTCTATACAAGTTAGCCCTTGACTACAATCTCACCTGATGGAAAGTGATGATACAGTCTTAGATGGAAGCGGGCTAACTTGTTAGGAGGAGGATGAAAATCCACACCCCTTCGGTTTCTACACGGCATCGTACCGGAACGCTAAATCGCTTGGCGGTACGTCTTTGCCGGTAGGGTGGTAACTAGCCACGGCCGAAGCCTCCCATCAGACAGACCTGGACTAATTAAGAAAATCTCAATCTGCCCAGCCGGGGATCGAACCCAGGACCTTTTGTAAATCCAACTTTTGGTTAAACAATATTAGATGGATATGGTCTGGTCATAAAAGACTCTAAGACCAACAGGAAAATTATTGGACTTTTTATTCATGAACTTTTGTTTTCCTTCTTCGCTATATTGGCAATGAGCCAGGAATATATTTTTCATATTGACTTTTACCGAGAAAATTAAAATGTGTCAACATGTCACAGCACAGAAATGGGTCATGACTGTACAGGAAACGTAAGATCATTTCAAATAACTACATATTCACATGATCACATCGGATCTATGGCACTAGTGTTGTGCAGATAGCATGGGTACGGTAACAGTCGCCTGTATGACGTTCATTTCGTTATTATCGCGAATCGCGGCAATTTTTTCAGAGGGAAACGAACTGTCACCCGCACCACCCTACACGAACAGCGCCGGCCCGATGTAAATTTTAGAACGGAGCGAGATCCAATTATGGCGCCTCTCCTGTTTGCTCCTAATAATAAATAGGGAGTGCAAATTATGGAACGCGAAGACCTCGACCATACTCTGGAGCTTAGCTCTGGAGTGACCAATGAAAATCAGACACTACACCGTCTATGGTCGACTAGGATTTTAGAAGTAATACAATATCGATAACTTCTATAATCATACTCCCGGACATCGGATGGCGAAGCGATGGCGTCCACGCACTCTATTCGCGTGCGCCTCGTTAATCTCTTCGCTTAAAATTTAGACAATCGAAAAAAAGAAATTTCTGTTATTTTTCTTTGCCATTTAGGCGCCCTCTAGGATTTGGCGCCTGGAGCGATTGCTTCGTTCGCCGTTTAAGTGAGCCGGCCCTGTACTCGAAACGAACTGAAACGGGATTCAAGTAATAGGTAACTCGAGCTCTTAGGGCTGGCGCATATCTGACGAGACGCAGTGTAGCGCATTTGTTAAACAAACTATTATTATTTGCCTTAATGCGTTGTTATAAAGTTGAAAATTGATTAACAGTTAACACTCAGGTAGATTCACGTCGCCTCATGACGAACTTTTAACGAGTGTTTAAAGAAACAAGTAGGCACTACATATGGCGGATGAATTGTTCTGGGCCTAACAAAATATTGCGAATTTCAGTTAAATAATATTTCATTTTTATAAATAAGTCTCAACTTATAAATAAACTCAACTTCTACATTCGATGTTCACTTCCCAGGAACAAAAATTCATATCATTGACTTTCTTCAGCAGGGTTTCTCAAACTTTTGGCTCCACGAACCCCTGTTAAAATTTCCAAGTGACAGCGAACCCCTTACTAACTAATGAATCCCCCCCCCCCTCAAAGAAAAAAAAATTGACTGTTGAAGAAAATAAGGATTATATTTGAATAAAAGTTAACATATAAAGTACCTATCAAAAGAAATGTCTATGTAATATTAATATGATGAGTGTGCTTGTTTCTTGTCGCAAATGGATTTAATGGTAAGAGTAATTTTGGACAATTTTAACCTTAATTCTGACTCGGTATCAGTTATCAAGCCACCATTACCGCGATCCCCTTCGCTTCGCATTCGCTTGTACAGGGGTTCGCGACAAGCTAAGCGAATCCGCGATTCGCTGGTCGTGAACCTCTGCCGTTGAATGGCGAACCCCTAGGTGTTCGCGTACCCCACTTTGAGAAACTCTGTTCTATGAGTACACAACGATAAGTTGAAAAATTCCTAATCATATTTTTCCTAATCGCAACTTCCTCAAAAGAATGTGACCCTTGCGGATTGCGGACGTCCTCTTATCAATATCAACAGATATACCTAACGAAATAAATCTAGAATAATCTAAATAATCAGCTCAAAATTATCGATTACTTTAAATCACATTTGCAAATACCAAATAAGAATACGATTGTCGTCATCAGTAAGCTTCCTGCAGTAGCAACAAAACATGATGACCGATTAATTACAATATGATAACAACAATAATATTTACTTCATAAAATTGTTGTTGTTACCAACTGAGATAAATGCAAGCGCGCATTGATTTTTATCCGACTGCCAAAGGAGGGTTATGTTTTTCGAACATATGGGTATAAATGTTTCATTTCTTCGACACGTTTTACATCTATACTTAAGTATATTATATCTGTATAGAGAGGTCAATTATGTACATGCAATCAATATTCACCTTGCGGGTGAATATTTGATTTTGTACCTTCAGTATTAAAGTTTGCATACTCGTAGGATACCTTTTGTAGCAGATTACCCATTACATTTTCCTCGGTATTTTTAATATTTACTTTTTTAGAATTCCGAACGTTCGTAGTACAAAAACAGTGGATCCATACAGTAATTAAATGACTGCTTAAATCGACCACTGATCGAGCAGACTCCTAAAACCCTACTTACCTGAACTTCTTTAGGATCATGTACCCAATTTTCCAAAAAAAAAAATAATGCGCGTTCAGCCTTAATCAGTATCTATTATTGCAGCAAATCTGATGCAATATACTTAATCTGTGACCAGATGTATTAGAGGTCAGGCCGTCCGGAGGCTCGGCGTGTTTACAATCGATGATGTAAAGACAACGATCGCCCGTCCTGCGAAATCGCGCTTACGTCAACGAGACAACTGGTGCAAGTTAAGTAAACAGCAGTAAACATGCGTACGTTTCATTAATTGTTATTGAATCAAAATATTTGGTTTTACACTCTGTTTGGTACTTCACTGCCTTGTGTGTGTGGTCGATGCATCATACGGAATGGGGTTATTTTTTTCTCTTTACAAGTTAGCCCTTGACTACAATCTCACCTTATGTTATGTGATGATGCAATCTAAGATGGATTCGGGCTTACTTGTTAGGAGGAGGAAATCGAAATCCACACCCCTTTCGGTTTCTACACGACGTCGTACCGGAACGCTAAATCGCTTGGCGGTACGTCTTTGTGGGTAGGGTGGTAACTAGCCACGGCCAGAGCCTGCTGCTACCACTGCGTCACGGAGGCCGTCAAAAATGACTTGACTTGTTATGACTTGGATCCAAGGACGTCACCAAGGGGAGGTAGAAAGAGTCA